>NC_133461.1:31880000-32040000 GCF_048565385.1 Saimiri boliviensis
CTTCCACAAGATAGTTCTTCAGTTATTTGAATTGAGTTTTTCGTTAAAATTTTAAAAATTGAGCAATAATGTATGTACAGTTTAAAACTTCATAAGTATAGTAATAAGGTAGAGTAATGCATTTTTACATATGCACACGCTTGTGCAACCACCATTCAGATCAGAATATGAAACATTCCCAGCCCTCAGAACGCTCCTTCATACCACTTCCCAGAGGCAACAAGTCTCCCGGTTCTGTCATAGATTAGTTTTTTTCCTGTTACTGAACTTTTACATGGACTCATACAGTGTACACATTTGTGTGGGTCTAGCTTTTCTTTCAGCGTTATCCTCAGTTATCCGTGTGTGACACATTATATAACTCTCTTGTATTGCTGATTACGATTTGCGTTCGATACTTACACCACCATCTACTTAGCCATTCCATTGTCGATGAACATTTGGGTCATTTCTGGGTTTTTGTTTTGCTATTATGAGTAAAGCTACTACTAAACTTGTATACATATTCCGATGAACACGTGTACTGATTTCTCTTAGATGTATAATTGGAGGTAGAATTGCTGGGTCACAAGTGAGCGTATGTTTAGTTACCAGGGCTTGGATCAATTTACATGTACGAGGGTGACAAGGGCCCCACATTCTTGCCCATACTGGTATTGTCAGTCTTCTTTTTAGCCATTCTGGTGGGTACATGGCAGTGTCTCATTGTAGTTTTAATTTGCATTTCCCTGATAAATAGGTTGAGAACTTTTCCATACATCTGTTGGCTGTGTGGCTACCCTCTTTTGTGGCATTCCTGTTTTAGTCTTTTGTCCATTTTTCAACTTTATTGAGGTATAAATTACTTATAATAAAATGCACCTGTTTTAAATGTTCTGTTTGATGAGTGCTGCATTCTTGTATCCACTAGGAAATCAATATATGGACCGATTAAATTGGCCCTCAAGGGTTCCCTGTGTTCCTTTCCAGTCAATTTCCCTTACTTCTGACCCCGGGCAACCACTTTTCTGCTTCCTGCTACAATAGATTAGATTTGTCTCTTCTAGAGTTTCCTATAAATGACATTATAAAGTATGTTGTGTTTTGTGGCTGACTTCTGCATGGCATAATGCACTTGAGAGTCATTTGTTTTGCATGTCTGTAGTTAATTCTGTTTCATTGCTGAATAGTATTCCATTGTGCAGATATACCACTCAGTTTATTTATCTGTGCCCCTGTTGATAGACATTTAGGGTGTCTCCAGTTTGGGTCTATTAGGAATAGACTTGCTGCCCATTGAAAAAGTTGTGTGGTCTCCTCTTTTTATTGATTTATGTGAATTTGTGGTATCTTCTGGCTCTGCGTGCTTTATTGGATATATGCATTCCAAATATCTTCTCCTAGTCTGTGGTTTGCCTTTCATTTTCTCAGTGGTCTCAATTTTGATGAAGTTGAGTTTGTCAGTTTTTAAAAAAAATGGTTTGTGCCCTGTTTAAGAAGCAGCTGTGTATCCCAGAATCAACTATTGATTTCTCATTCCTCTTCCATGGCCCAGACTCTCCTGTTCTCCAAACCAAGCATGCTCCAGTGTCTACGTCTTCTCTCACGTGATGTGGCTCTAGAATTTCCACCAGGCTGGCCATACTTTTCCTGTGGGCATTTGGTTTGGAAATGTCTTTGTGTGCCATCTGTGTGGGCAACACATCAGTTCCCAGGTCTGTGCTCAGAGGAGTCAGGAGTGGGCTCCAGAGGTTGGTCACGCTCCCTGTAGTATAAACTATGAAGAATTAAGGCTTTGGTTATTACAAGAGACAGGAATTGTACAAATATACTGCTACTTTTCTCCCCCTAATGGTGCCTTGATGGGGACCAGAACCAAGGACATCAAAAGGTCCATTCACACCAAGCACTCCTGCTCATGGTGCATCATGGGCCTGTAAGGGCCACATGAGAAAAGAGGGATCTCCTGAAGGGCTTCTGGAATCTCAGTGCGTCGTGTGCGTGTTAGCTGAGCTACCTCTTATCTGCCAAAAGAGCAAACTCTTAGCTCTGAATTGAAAGGGGCTTTTCTGTATGAACAATAGTTTTAAAACCAGGCTACCATTTGTTGAGTTTCTTCTATGTGCCAGAGGCTTTACATACATCACCTCTAACCCCAAGAATGCCCTGCAAACCAGGTAAGATTGTCCAGGTGTTACAGAGACCCAGGCACGTGTCCATGGTCACTTTGCTCACGGTGGAGGAGCCACTGGCTGCATCCAGATCTCTGTGGCACTGAAGTCCAGAACTTTCTACCACCCCACACTGGCTCTGGGCATGCCGAAGTATGAATGGTATCTGTGAAGTACCTGCCAAGGTGCCCAGCTCACAACAGCACACTTTATTTATATTTCTCACTGCTCTCCCATACCCCCTCGCACTTTGCCACGTGTGCCCTGTGTGGAAAGGGCTCTGAATTGATAGGCTTGAATCATGAATGTCTACCTTCAAAATATCTCCTAATCAGCTGGGCATCTTTGGGCAGCTCAGATATACTCAGCATCTGGTTGGGGATCTGCTTTGAAAAGACTAGAAGTAGAAATAACAATAGGTTTGCCTTAATAATCAGGTACAATTATATAGGTAAGGCCCTTAGCTCAGGGTATATAATAAGCAACCAATCAATGTTGTTTATTACTACAATTATTAAGTACTGGTATTAATACAATTCAATGATGTGGTAGACATCGACCGTATGCCCCAAATACTTAAAATACCCTCCCCACATTTTGCTGACTCTCCACATTGTAAATTCCATCTTCTCAACGTGGAATTATTTTCTCAGCCTCCCTTGGTGCAGACATGTACCTTAGCTTTCCAGAACTGCTGTTCCAGTGCAGAAGTAAGCATCGTAATGGGATGAGCTGAGGACAAGGGATTATTTTGGAGACATGAGTAGCAGAAGGACAGGGAGGTGACGGTGGGCTGTTTTCTGCTCTTGGCAGAGGTGATGTGGCTCTCGGGTGGCTCTCTGGTGGCTGGTGGCAGCAACCTTCCCCAGGCTAGTTCTGTGCTGTGATTCCAGGAGTTGTTTCTGGAAATGGACATAAGGCACGTGCCTCCAGCCTTTCCAAAACATCTGCAAGCCTTCTAATATCGCTACTGCATCCTGCTGGCTTCACGGGGCTGGAGTAGATTCTGCTGTCTCAAAGAATCCAGATGCATTCTTGCATTTCCTCTCTGGGAAGTGGACAGGACTCTAATTGAACTGATGCCCTAAGAAAAGTGTTGATAGTAAACAGAACAAGCTTCAAGGGGTTGATGAGAGAGAAATCACAGTCCCTGCCAAAGAAGGACCCCCTGCAAAGCTCTGCACACCCAGCCCTGGGGTGGCTCATTCTACAAATGTCAGTGCCTAGAAGGTCACGGGAGGTGAGGGCTGGCCGCGGCCACCTTATGTAGAGGACAGAGAAGAAGCGGAGAGCTGGGCGCAGGCTCTGAAGAAGGCCATGTCTAGGAGGGCATCGGTGTTTCGTGCTGAAAAGATGACAAAATGGGCATCTGGAGGCTTTGGACTGGACTCTGGTGTTGATACCATACAGAACCTGCCCCCTTGCCCTCAGCCTCCTCGTCTGCAAAATGAGTGCCTGGTTTAAGTGTGAAGTTTTGGTTTTGCAGCAGGACGTGTCGTGGGTCTCGCCCTGGCTCAGAGGCCAACAGGTTGTAGCAGGGATTCCCAGAATCCTGGGCCTCCCCAGCAAGGCCGGCCAGAGCTCTGGCTTCTCCAGGCCCACACAGGATTCCGGGTTTTTTCCGAGCCTGCAATTGTCTCCTCCTCTCCTCCTCCAGTGTACGAAGTGGTCACAGCCACGGGGGATGTTCGCGGCGCAGGGACGGATGCCAATGTCTTCATCACGCTTTTTGGAGAGAATGGGCTCTCTCCCAAGCTCCAGCTCACCAGCAAGTGAGTACCCACTCGGCCTTGGTGGGATCCTGGGCCATGAGTCTGGTTGATTAAGTTCTGGAACCCAAGGGTGGCCTGCCTCTGCTAACGACCGTGTATCAGCCGGGCATCTCCCGGTCACCTCCTGTGCACCTCCCTCAGCTCCTCTCTTGACTTTTGTGAACAGCAATGTCTCCTATGGGTCTCAGGATGCCCAAGAATCTACATTAGCTGTCCCTCGATGTCAGAGAGTGAACATTTGGGATCAAGAAACCTGGGTCTAGGTCCAGCTCTTCCACTTAGTTCCATGTGACTTTGGCCCAGTCTCTCTGCACCCGGGGCCTTTGTTTCCTCATATATCATCACATGGATGTTGGAAGACCATGCCTGTGAGGGAGCTGTGAGCATAAATATTCTGCACCGAGGTCCCACCAGGGACCAGCGTCGTGTTAAACCTGCTAGCCAGCTAACACACACACAGCCAGCCACAGGGATTGCTTGTGCGTGTGTATGCCTTGAGTGCTCTGTCTTATTATAACTAGTAAGAGCTGGGACCATTGTCCCCTTCAGATCCTTTCCCCCACTGCATGCACGCATACATCAACACAGTCACAAAACCTGAAAACATGTTAGCAGATGAATGGCATTTCAGAGACATTTAGGGCCTCAGGAGTGGTCTATTCAGCTGGCTTTCAAACTGTGCTGAACGGAACAGAATCGATCAGCTGGTTCTAGGCCCATGAAACATTTGCAAACTGCTGATCTATTCTAACCCGCTCACAGGGAAACGGAAGCCTAGAGAGGAGCTGTGAGTAGCCTAGGGTCATGGAGCTTTTTACTGGTGAAGTTGGTCCTAAAATCCCACATCCCCCTTTTTTTTTTTTAAGATGGAGTCTTGCTCTGTCACCCAGGCTGGAGTGCTGCGGCACTATCTCAACTGACTGCAACCTCCACCTCCCATGTTCAAGTGATTCTCCTGCCTCAGCCTCTGGAGTAGCTGGGACTCCAGGCGTGTGCCACCACAACCAGCTAATTTTTTGTATTATTAGCAGAGATGAGCTTTCATCATGTTGGCAAGGCTGGTCTTGAACTCTTGGCTTTAAGTGATCTGCTTGCTTCAGCCTCCCAAAGTGCTGAGATTACAGGAATGAGCCACTGTGCCTGGTCTTCAAACCACATATTTGTTCTTGATGTAGACGTTTCCCTTGACCACATGGTCCAGGGGGTATGAGGGAGATGCTCCTTAAGACTTCCTGGGGCTTCAGATTGCGACCCCAGGATTAATGGCCTGGCACTTCCAGGGCTGGTAGAGGATGCTGTAGAGGCCAGGAGATCCATGCACCCTGTACCTTGCAGGTTGGACAGGCCCCACGTGACATGGGCTATGGCGACCATGCTGCTGCATTGAGGCAGGTGTAACGTCCCATTTAATCCATTTCCACAGAACAGGGTACCTGCCTTCTTGTGCCACTTACACTGTGGCTTGACTCGCTTGTGAAGTCTTTCCGTCTGATAATGTGGACACGGTAAAGAGAATACATGAAACCTCCATCTTCTTTGCCATGTGTTCCCAAATTACAATGTGGTAGAGAGAAGCTGCAAACACTAGGGAGTTGCCTGGTTGGTTTCTGAAGTTCCCAGCTTTTCTTTTTAAAACAAAATGAATCCATTTTCCTTTGACTTTCCTTGATAGTCCTCACTGCCTTCTCTCTCTTCACACATTCAGTATCCTCAGATTTCTTCCCCTTTTTCATTTGTCAAAATGTCTTTTCAGGAAGGGCCCCTGAGCCACCCTTTATAATGTGGCATGGATTTTCACTGAGTCTCCATTCCCAGGAGTTTGGGTTCCAACCTTCCCTCTCATGGGGTCTGAAGGGGTCTAGGGCATGAATGAGCTGGTAGGGCTGGAACCTCCTGGCTTTGCTGAGATCCCATGGGGGAAGCCAGCTTCTCCTGGCTAGCCCTGAGGATGGGAATCGACCCTCCTTAAGTACCCCAGGGGTTGGCCCCAGAGATCAGTGGCAGTTTCTGCCTATATCTACACCATACCCCAAGTCGGACAGTAGGAATGTAGGTCTGGCCAGGTCCCCAACCAGCTGGTCAGGAATGCTCTAGAGCAGAGTGGGTGGTCTCAGCAATGGGGACACAGTTTGGAGTTCCAGCTGTGGGACTGGAGAGGCTGGAGAGGGGCTTTGAGGAGAAATGGGGGGAGCTGGAGGATGGGCCAGGGGAAGGTCTGCTCTGCCCTGCCAGCAGCTCTCCTAGTTCTGTGTGTATAGTCAGAGCTTGGCAAAGGCCAGTGGTATCAGTGTGGCTAGAGTGAGACTTTAAAGGGACAGACACTTACTCTGGGGCTCAAGTGGTGAAAATAACTCATATAAGAGAGAGGGAGAAAGAGTGTCCTTTAAGGGAAACTGATTGCCCAAGTCTGGAGCCAGCAATGAGCCCTGTGGGTTGACGGTGGGCAGAGGAGGCCTGTGGCTGGAAATATCAGGCCATGTTGATGAACAGGAAGGAGGAAAGTCAGAAAGGTCTGGAAGGCTAGGCTGAGGAAGGCCTTGCTGGAAAGCTAACTGGTGAAGGTCCAACTTACCTGCCGTGTCGACAGAGATCATCTGAGCATAGTGAGCAGGATGAGTAGGGAAGGAGGAGGCCAGAGTCTGGCTGCGACAAGAACTGAGAAAAGGCCTTCAAAGAGCATTGACGACACGGTCTTTGCTACCTAAGACCTTTCTGTTCAAGATGGAAACTGCAGGTCTGGGAGGACCAGTGCTCTCTGAGGAATTCCAGGCTGCCCATGCAACCCAGAACAGATGTCAGCTGAGGTCCCCTTGCTCTGTGAGATTTAGATGCAGTTAGCTCAGGCTGTCGGCTCCCCCACCCCTCCCTGGGATCTCGCCAAGAATACCCACTGGTCCCACAGCCTCCTGGCAGCTCACCGTCTGCTGCTCCCCCCTTCTATCCACACTGTGCTACCCAAACCCAAACCTACCAGGCAGCTAGAACCAACTGCCTTTTCCTTGCACACCCATAATACACACACATACATTTTTTGTGTGTAATATACTTCACTACTGGCTCCTGGCACCAGAGAGAGTTCACATTGCAGCAATGCAAACAATTTCTAAAGGAATATTAGATCCTCGGTCTCACAACTCCCATCTCTCCCTCCTGCTTCTCCCACATTCTCTCTCTTCTTTCTCACCCGTCAATTCTTGTCATTCTTGTGTCTTTCCTTCTGTCCCCTAAGATTTCACTTTCACTCCCAAATGCTGTATTAGGATTTTTTTTTCCAGTATAAAATAATTCCAAGAGGAACTTCAGTGCCAGTGCTGATTAAGTTTTGCCCGGGTGGTCACGGGGGGTCTACATTCCTTGACACTCATTGGCCTTAGATTCCCCCATGAGTGAACCTCTACCCCGGCCCCACCCCAGTTAAGCACCCACAGTAGTGGCTACCAGAGGAAAGCCATCTTCTGGGTTTTCTTGCACCCTCCTCCATTAACCAGGGCCACCTCCAGCCCTGAGTTGTGTGTTCAGAATATGGCAAAAGGATGGGATCTCATGTATCTTCTGGAACATGGTTATTCGGTTGAGAATTCACTGTCTGAGCATGTCAGAGAATGCCTGGCATTTTAGCCTGATGACTCTGCCTGGTTGATGGCTAAAATGCCCCATGTAGCCTGTAAAGGATCTCCGTGTGGGGGTCCCTGCTGAGTGGCAGGGGCTGTGCACTGCCTTAGCCTTTATCTGAGAATCGACCAGCGGCCTTGGTGAGGCTCCAGTCTTCCCCAGGGAAACATGGAGTTGTCTGTATTTCTAAGATTTCCTTTGACCAGAAACCCTCTCTCCTTTGCTATTTCTTTCCTACCCCTAGTTTTCTAAAACCCACAGACATTTGCATCCTGAATCAGCAGAAGTGAGGATTTCAGAAACTGATCCTGAGTGTGTTGGGCTTGGGGGCTTGTTTGGGATGATCCCAGCCCCTCCCTGAGTGAAGAGAATCAGAAGAGTCCTGTCTCTGCCACTCTTTCCTCCTCTTGTGATGTGGAAGGCCTTCCCCTTGTCTTCCATGAAGAGATTGCTGTCCACCTCATAAGCAGTGAGGAACCCGGAAATATTACAGCGTGGTCCTGAGACAGCGAGGAGCACTCCCTCTGCTCTTGCTCTGTCCATCCTGGTGGATCTTTTCCCTGTGTTCCTGCTTCCACATATGCTCCTCCCCAATCCTCCAGCAAGTGACGATAAAGCACCACGTCATGGTGGATTATTTAACAAATGCTCTGGAACGTATGTATTCACTTTCAGCCCGGTCGTTGGGAGGTAACAGAGGTAATGGAGGTAACTCACATTATTCTTTTTTCTTTTTTAGAGACAGGGTACCACTCCGTCATCTAGTTTGGAGTGCAGTGGCATGATCCTGGCTCACTCACTGCAACCTCAAATTCCTGGGCTCAAGTGATTTTCCAGCCTCAGCCTCCTGAGTAGCTGAGACTACAGGCCCAGCCAATTTTAAAATGTTTTGTAGAAATATCTCTCACTGTGTTTCCCAGGCTGGTATTCGACTCTTGGCTTCAAGTCATCCTCCTGCCTTGGCCTCTCAAGGCACTGTGATTATAGGCATAAGCCATTGCACCCGGCCACGTTCTTAAATGATACCTTCATGGATGCAGGGCCTTTCTGAAGCTTTCCTTTACTAAATGTAATTGTTGGAGCTTCTTTTCTGGAATTTTCATCAGAGGCACCCCAGAAAGCCAGCCGCTTTCCTTCCAAGTCACACCTTATCTTTGGCTGAAAATGGGGATACCTCCCCTTGTTCTCCCCTACTTGCTGGCAATGGCTGTTTCTAAAATTCCAGGCACCATCAGAAGATGAAGCCCAGTAATTCCCAAACCGCTTCCAAAGAATTCGATCCAGGCAGCCTGCAGGTTGGGCTGGGGATGGGGGAGTTGCTGAAACATGGGATTGTGCTTTTTTCATAATTACACAAACAATATGTGTTCCTTTTGGAAAGTTAAAAATGTATATGGACAAGAACAAGGAGCCAGCACTTCACAATGGCCTCACCATCTAGACATGACTTTTTAAATATAAATCTTCCCACTCTATTGGTTTTTTTTTTTTTTTTTTTTTTTTTTTTTTTTTTTTTTTTTTTTTTTTTGCCCAGGCTGGAGTGCAGTGGCGTGATCTCAGCTCACTGCAAATTCTGTCCCTAGGGTTCACGTGATTCTTCTGCCTCAACCTCCTGAGTAGCTGGGATTACAGATGTGTGCCACCATGCCTGGCTGATTTTTGTATTTTCAGTAGAGATGGGGTTTCACCTATTGGCCAGGCTGATCTTGAACTCCTGACCCCGTGATTCGCCCACCTCAGCCTCCTAAAGTGCTGGGATTACAGATGTGAGCCACTGCACCTGGCCTCCCACTCTACTGTTTTTAAATGAAGATGGTATCCTGTTTGTATTGATTATTCTGTTTGTACATTCTGGTCTTAACCTGCCTTTTCTTTTAAGCCTATATTATAAACCTGTTTCTGTTTCATTATTTTTTTTTCCCAATAGAACTTTTAATAGTTGCAAAGTATTTCATTACATAGCTTCCCAGGGTGACTGTTTCTTAGGGTATTTATTTGATGGGGAGACTCCTGTCTATTTATTCTAAAGATCACTTGCCTTGTCTTATATATTGAAACAGAAAATACCTCTCATTTCTTTCTTCTTGTTTCCCACTCATATAATCCTGATGCACAGAAACATGCCCACATGTTCTCCAAGTTATTGACAGCTGCTGTGACTCCGAAGCAAAGCATGGGATGTGTTGTTATTCTCCCTTGAAAGTGAAATTCCGACATCAGCCAGACCCTCACAATTACTAGTTTGGTTTAGTTCCCTTTAAATACTTGGTCTGGTAAGTTAGTTTCCTGGGTGGGAGGATTTACTGGTGCTTCATGGAGAAAACTTTGTATTTTTCTTGCTCTTTATCAAGAGCTAAGAGTTGATATCCTATGTCTTTATTTTGCCAATGATGGAGAAACGACTCTGGGCACTCTGCCCTGCCTCCTCCCTCCCTTCCCAAGGTACCTACAGCAAGCCTGGGCATCATCCCTTTCACTTCAGCCAAACCCAGAAGGTTCTGTGCCTCTCTCTTCATCCTCTGTACCCAGGCTGCACCTCGGGGGTCTCTTTTCCCTGACAAAGCTGGCTCCGTGTACATTGTTGTCTGAAGTTAAGGAAACTTCTCCCCAGGGCAGATTGTTCGACACCATGAGTCCGCTCACAGAATCATACCTTCTGGGTTCTGTAGAACCTTAAAAGCCTTCTATTACCAAGAGAGTCTGAGCCTAATGTCTTGGGAATAAGGCCCTTCTCCTGCTTTATTTTAAAAGATGTTCATGGTGGATAAATCTTCTGTGATGGTACACATCTGTGATTTTCCATTCCCATGAGCTGTGTGCTATTCCTGAGAGCCCTGGCCAAGAGTGCTGAGTGAGGTCTGCAGCTCTCAGCCCAGTGGGCTAAACTAGGGACAGCAAGAGCTGCTGGCAGGCCTGGGCTGGAATGGTGGGGACCCCAGCCCCGCACGCAGGATGGAACAGCTGTTGACATGAGCTCCGGGCTTCTGCTCCCAGAGGATTCTGTGGTGAGGCTGCTGCAGCACTCTTGTATCTAAGCGGACTGTATCTAGGATGCTCCTGAATCTGGACCTGCCTGGCTGCCTCATGGCTGATGTCTCAGGTGTACTTTCTTCTGTTCACACCATTTGCAGGATGCCAGATATGCACTTCCCTCACTGCCCTACTTCCCTGGCTGCTGGATTGGGGTTGAGTGTTTTCTTTCTTATTGGAATGGCAGGACCATGGACTGCCACCCAAGGTCTGCATCTACTTGGGGCTGCCATTGCAACTCTTCCCAGCAAGAGCAAGGCCAGTGAGGGGGAGCAGCAAGAAGGTCCAAGAGCCCTAAGGTGTTTATTCCTTCCTTCTTCCTCCATCCTCCCAACCTAGAGCAGCCAAAGGGCATGGGATCACGACTGGGAGAGCCAGGTTCTGGTCCCAGCTCTGCTACCAACTAGCAGTTTGTAAAGTGGGGTTGCTATTGCCCATGTGCTTGTTTTAGTGACTCACAGCAAGGATCAAATGAGAAGCTGGGTGTGAGGGCACGGAATGATACTAGCAGTCCCTGCCCTCCTCCCGGCACCATGTCAGAAGGGAATCTTGGAATGGGATCTGGTTGCTCATAGCTCTCTCTAGGAGTGGGATGATGGACGAAGAAGAGGAACGCCAGCCCTTGGCTCTCCTCCCAGGCCTGTGAGCCAACAGCTGATCTGCACTAACTGAGCACGTGTTCATTGCAGGAGCGAGTCTGCCTTTGAGAAGGCCAACGTTGATGTGTTCCGGGTGAGAACCAACAATGTAGGCCTCATCTACAAAGTCAGGTGAGGATCTGGTGCCTGACTAGGGTTGAGGGGGAGTTGAAAGTCAAGGACTGACTTCACCATTGATACTTTCTGGGTATTAATTACTTGCCAGCTGTTATTTGAGGCCTGACTCTTTCCCTTCCATCCTGAATCACAGTGCCCTAAACTTCCCCATTGGAGATTCACTTTTTTGGATTAAGACAATTTTTTACAAACTTGAAAATATGCTGTGAAAGACACTGTAGCACAGTGGTGAGGGGCTGAGACCCAGTTGCCTGGGTTCAAGTGTCCATTCTGTTATTTACTAGCTGTGCGACTTTGGACAGGTTATCTCTCCAAACCTCGGTTTCCTCCTCTGTAATAATGATGCTTCATCTGTGATAACCCTAGGACTCAATGAGTTAGTGCTTGGAACAATAACTGGCACACAGTAAACACTCAGCAAGTGGTAGAGATACCAAGTCTTGCTGCAGGATGTCTTTGGACAGAGAGCATCCCCAGTCTTGCTCTCTCTGGAGGGTTCTTGTGAAGGTATAAGGAGAGATAACTCTACTAGTTCAGTGGCAGAGGAAGAACCTTCAACTGCCCCCCTTTTCCCTTCCAAGTCCCTGCCATCCACTCCCGTTCAAGCTCATGCCCATTGACAGATGTTCATTCGTGGTCTGATGGCACCCACGCTAAGGGTGGACAGGGGTCAGATGCAGCCTGTTTAGCCCTGATTTGTTTCTCTTCCACTAGAAAAGGACCATGAATTCTCTTTCTTGGGGAAGTAAGGGGCACATGAATATCCTGGGTATTGGTTAAGTGTATGGAAGGTGATTAGAAGCAGGAAAAGGGCTCTTGCAGGAGGGATTGGGAAAGGGGTGTCATTGTGTGAGTAAAGACAACCGCCAGCTGAGGTCCTACTATGTACCAGGCTATATGCCAGACAAGAGGCATACATCCTTGTAAGGGAAAAGCCTGGCCTATCATGGGTTTCATCTGTCTGTGGGGGTTGTGTGCTATTGAACGGTGGTTGTCCTGTTAAGATCTGCAAGTATAAACCCTCACAGAGATAAGATGTTTGATGCAAAGTGAGGTCCAGAGGTCAAGAAGCTGGACTTTGGAGAGGAGATAGAGGGGACTTTTGGAAGTCAAGAAGAATTTAGGAGACAGATTTTGATGAGTCTGAATCTGTGCTGCCCAGTGCAGTAGCCCCTGGCCACATGTGGCTATTACACTTGAAACGGGGCTAATCCAAATTGAGGTGTGTTGTCTGTATAAAATAAACAGCAGATTTTTGAAGGCTTAGTACAAGAAAAAGAATGAAAAATAGTTCATTAATAAATTTTTACATAATTATATGTTGAGATGCTAAGTGGAATTAAATGAAACGTATTATTAAAATTACTTCTACCCATTTCTTTGGCTCTGTTTACATGTGGCTATTAGGAACATTTTTAAATTGCATCTGTGGCTTGCATGTGTCACTCATGTTATGTCTACGGGACCACCAGGGTCTAGATGGCCATGGTGGGGGGTTCCTCTGGATTGCAGGACTAAGGGGAGTATCTGCTTGTCGTCCAGGTCTGGAGTCATAAAGAGAGGGACACACTTAATCATCTCACACAATGGGAGGGGCAGTTGAGCCCAGGGGATGAGCTGTGCCCTGTAAATCAGGTGGTTTGATTGGCTTCTGCTTCCTGGGTATTCCCGTGTCATCATCTTGTCCCTTCACTGTCCTGTTTGACCTTGACTCAGCTGAACGTCAAGAAGTGCCGTGTGTATACATGCTTGGGCCAGAGTTGGAGAGGCTCACTGCTCTCAAAGGCCAGGGTAAGGAAATAACACTGAATAGCCAGGACCTCAAAGGGGCAGATTGAGATGATCCACGGCAAGCCTTGGGGATCTTGGATTTTCTGTGAAAGGCAAAATTTAATATTTCTGTGCATGTAATGTAACACTGTAACTTTCAGTAATGTGCACATCCACCTTGCAAGGTATCCCCACTTTATTGATCAGGAAACTGAGGTTCAAGAGATAAAGTAACAACAACAACAGAATAATCGGACCTCTCTTTGGAGTAAACATCTGGTTATTTCAGTATGGAAGGGGTGCTGTTTCAGTTCTGCCAGTGATGGTGTGGGCATTGGCTTCTGCTTCAGGATTGAGCATGACAATACCGGCTTGAATGCCAGCTGGTACCTGGACCGTGTGATCGTGACCGACATGAAGCGGCCTCATCTCCGTTACTACTTCAACTGCAACAACTGGCTGAGCAAGGTGGAAGGTGACCGCCAGTGGTGCCGTGACCTGCTGGCCAGCTTCAACCCCATGGACATGCCCAGAGGTCAGTGCCTAGGCTGCCTGCCATCCTTCTGTGCCTGGGCTGGGCTCACCTAGGAAAGAATCATGTCTCTGTCTGTCCCTGGAGAGTCTCACCTACCTCATCTTGGCAGCCCTCCAGGGCCTTCCTGTTGGCTGGGGCCCAGGGGAAGCCCCGTGTCTTCCTCATGGTCTTCCTACGGGCAAACTTTTATGCTGTAGGGGTTCAAGGGAGTGGGAAATACAAGAGGACTTGGAAGCATGATGGAAGGTTAGGCGCAGCCCAGAGCAAATCTATGTTCTCAATGATTCTTGTTGATGGGGTGCCCATTGGAAGTCCCCTCTGAGATCAAGTCAGATTTCCCTATTTTCCTATCCTCTTTCTTTTCTTATGATGCCCAAGGCAAGTGAGTTACATCCAAGGCATGGTGGCTGGGAATCAGAGCTTACAGCTGCCAGAGCTCATCATGCTGCCCTGTGATACCTCCTGATTTTATGAGGAGTGAAACAACTTATTTCAAGTGACATCTCTGGGCAAAGGCCTTAAATTCAATCATTTTAATTTTACAGGAATAATGGGAGGCAGATGCCTTTGTCCCCCCAAAGCTCTGGCCTCACTTCACCCCGTCACAGAACATATTTACTTTTCCACCAAGGGGAGCATTACATTGCAGGAACCACTGCTAGAATACCCTGCACTCACAGAGTCATGGACCATGAGAGGGGAAGGGACTTTGGAGCCAGGAGATGAGAAGCAGCTTTCCCACAGTCACTCATCTGAACAACAGAAGGCTAACACTCGTTGGAATCTGCTTCCAGCATGTACTCCAAGTTCCACCCTCTATCTACTGTCTTGATGGGCTTTAGCTCTCAATTTCTCTCTCTCTGATTTTCTACCTCTCAGCTAAACTTCACACTTGAGTTGTTCCTCTGTGATTCCTATCATAGTAACTTGCAACTTTATTGACTCTTTTTATTTTTAATTTTTATTTATTAGAGACAGAGTTTCACTCTTGTTGCCCAGGCTGAAGTACAGTGGCGCAATCTTAGCTCACTGCCGCCTCTGCCTTTTGGGTTCAAGCGATTCTCCTGCCTCAGCCTTCCGAGTAGCTGGGATTATAGGCACCCGCCACCTTGCCAGGTGAATTTTATGTATTTTCAGTAGAGACAGGGTTTCACCATGTTGGTCAGGCTGGTCTGGAACTCCTGACCTCAGGTGATCCATCTCGGCCTTCCGAAGTGCTGGGATTACAGGGGTGAGCCACTGTGCCTGGCCGTTGATTCTTTTAAAAACATGTTATTGATCTTTTCTCTGATTATAGAAACCAAATTTGATCATTGTAGAAAATTTAGAAAATAGAGATATGCAAACATAAAGAATACCTGTAATTCCATGGCTTGAAAAAAACTACACTGGTGACATTTGTGTGTCTTTATTTCTAGCCTTTTTTATGCATATATAGTTTACACAAATGGATTGGTGTAGCACCCCTGTCTCACAGCATGCTTACTTCCGTGCCATTAAATATTGCTCAGCACCCCTCCTTGGAATGGCTCTGTAGTGCCCTAGAGCATGGAGACACCATCGTTTATTCACTGGATGCTGTATCATCAGACATTTGTATTGTGTTCCCCCTCCAAACAATTTTTGCTATTATATCAATACTGTTATAAATACTGCACCTAAATCTTTGCACACGTTCATGATTCTTTCCTTAAGGTAAAATCCTAAGCGGAATTTCTAAGTCAAGTAGAATGTACATGGTTAAAGCTTTTGAGGGGCATTTCCAAATCGCTCTAGATAGGGTGTATCTGTGCACATTATTACCAGCTGTGTAAAGGTGCCCATATCCCTCATCCTTGTCAGTATTTGGTAGTATTGTTTGATTTTCCAGTTGGATAATTAAAGGGGATTTTTGATGTTCTTTCTTCGCTTACAGATGAGGTTAAACATGTTTCATATATTTATTCGCAATTTGTATGTGTAGGGGGGTATGAAAGAGAGAGAGAGAAAGGAAAGAAAGAAAGAGAAAGGAAAGAAAAAAAAGAAAGAAAAAAAGGGAAAGAAAGAAAATGAAGAGAGAGAATTTTTTTGCTTGGGCCCTTCACCTGTTTTTTCAATTGGGGTGAATTTCATAGATTCTCCCCATTAAGCATCTTTAATTCTTTATCCAATCTCTACTAGGATCAATCTTTAGCATACTGCCAATCTTGCCACTTTTCAGCTCATCTGACCTGCATCGGTCACTCAAAAATCCATGGTTCCACTTGTCAGGAGAAGAGCTTCTGAAAAATCACCATGAGAAACAATTCATGTAACTCAATGGTTCTTCAGGGTTCCATAAGAATCCTCAGGATAGATACCTCCTGACCTAGTCTCTGAGTGAGGCTTCCAGAGCCCCCAGCTCCTTCATGGGCTGGAGGGAATTAGGTTTTTAGTATTTCCAGGCTAGATATCAGAGAATAGAATGAAAACGGGGATCTTCACCTATTCCAGTGACTGCATTGGTAAAGAAAAAGTTGAATTTCTTTGCTTTTCACTGGAAATTATGTCAACTTGGTATTTGAATGCTAATGTGATGATAAAAATGGGGTCTATTTTTCCATCCCTGAAGTTTGGTAGGTAAAATATTTCTATGCTGGTGGTATAAATACATGGGACATGCCCCCCATTTCTTCTCTCCTCTTGTTATTGCCCAGTGCTATGTGGGCAGTAACAGGAGAGAAGAAAGGGGGGGCATACTCAGTGTATTTATACCACCAGCCCCCAAGGCACGACAGACTGTTAGGGAGTCTGGTCCTCTCTCCTCACCCTCAATGGCCAGTTCTCAGTGTTCTGGATGGTAATAACTGGAACCTTCTCTCATTCCTGCTGTTCAGGGAAGGGAGGTGTTCTAGGCTGACCAACTGACCCTTTGACTGAGGTGATCGGTGGATCGTTGTTGAGTAGAGGAAACTGGACCTTGATCAGGTTTCCAGGTGTTCCTGTAATGGAAATCTTGCATCTTATTCTTCAAGACACAGGCATGAGGGAGCCTGCCCTACTTGTAGGCACAGAAGGTGAGCTGTGGGGCACCAGGTCTGCTGCACAGCACGGTGCCTGACATTCGCAGGAGATGACTGTTTCCTCTCTGGGCTCCTCTTTAAATGTACTTCCTGGGGAAGTACCCAACCTCAAACCCCTTAAAGGGAATGGCATCTTTAGGACTGTCCTCTTCCTTAATGGAGTCCATTGGGTAGAAGGCAGAGATGAGGAAAAACAGGTTGTTTCAAAGGAAGGAGGCAGAAGCTGACCAGCCTCAGAGTTTTGTGGATAGAAAGATGTTTTGTGGATAGAACCAAGTTCAATTTATTAGTTCTTCTCAATTTGTTGGTGAAAATCACTACATCTGGCACCTTAAAGAAACCAAACAGGACCAACCAAATGGCTATAGCTTTTGGTTTTCTGTGTCTGATCTCCAGGACTCAGGGGTGTGTTGCTGGGGTCTGAAGAGGCAGGTTGGTTGTGCTCCTTGAGTCCATCTGGGGAGTTCTCAAACTCCAGTAACTCACATTCCATCTTCAAGAGTTTTGCCTGATTCAAGTACTGTTTGCATTATTTTATTTTATTTTTGAGACAGAGTTTCGCTCTTGTTATTCAGGCTGGAGTGCAATGGCCCGATCTCGGCTCACCGCAACCTCCGCCTCCTGGGTTCAGGCAATTCTCCTGCCTCAGCCTCCTGAGTAGCTGGGATTACAGGCACGCGCCACCATGCCCAGCTAATTTTTTGTATTTTTAGTAGAGACGGGGTTTCACCATGTTGACCAGGATGGTCTCGATCTCTTGACCTCGTGATCCATCCGCCTCGGCCTCCCAAAGTGCTGGGATTACAGGCTTGAGCCACCGCGCCCGGCCCCTGTTTGCATTATTAATTACTACTACTTCTTCTTTAAGTCACTTTTTACAACTTACATTAGCTTATAAATTTATTTTAACAAGAAAGTTGATATTACTATCATGAAAAAACTGTTATCATTTGCTATAAATGTCAGGCATACACTAGTACATATTAACATAAATTACCAACATTAGATAAATCTCGTATACCATTGCTAGCATCTTATGTCCCACCAGTGATATGCAGACTGCACCCTGGTAAACAATACCAGCCCTGATCTGTGGGGAAGGGGAGGCAGGGTGTTGATTACAGAGATGAGTGCACAGAGGCCCAGGGAGGTGGGGGTCCATCCAAGGTCAAATGGCCAATCACTGATGGAGCTAGGAGTAGACTGTGGGTCTCCTTATTCTTAGTTCAGTTGCTTTCTGACTGCCCCTTGAGTAGGGCATGGCCAAGGGCACTTAGCCTGGCACCTAAAAGGTCAGAGCCTGTGATTGTGGGGATTGTGAGGGTCAGTTGGGCCAACTTCCCGCTGTCACAAGAATCCCTTTCTTCTCCACCAGTTGCTTCTCCAGTGTTGGTTTGAGTCCAGCCTTCCTGGAATTAACCCCCCTGGTCTCCTGAGGCTTCTGCTTGTCTGTTCCAGTGTTTCCAACACAACATGGTGTCTCTCTAGGTGTCAGCCCTTCAGCTGCCAGAAAACAGGGTTTGTCCTCTCAGGAATGCAGCCCCAGGATCCTTGTCTTCTCTTTTTGAGAACCCTTCCCAAGAATGCACCTAAGAGGCTAGGATCCTGTGTTCCAGATGGGGGACCATCAGCACAGAGGGAGGGGCCTCCCAACTCCATTATCCTGCTTCTTTTTTAAAAAATTGTAGTAAAATGTGCCTAACACAAAACTTGCCATCCTCACCACTTTAAAATGGACAGTTCACTGGCATTAAGTACATTCACATTATTGTGCAACTATCACCACCATCCGTCTGTCAAACTTTCTCATCTTGCCACCCTGAAACTCTGTGCCCATTAAACACTAACTCTCCATTGCCCCCCACTCCTTAGACCCTGGTAAACTCTATTCTACTTCCTGTTTCTGTAAATTTGGTGAATCTAGGAATCTCATACAGACTGAGTCTCTCTAGTTCAAAATGCTTGGGCCCAGAAGTGTTTTGGATTTGGGATTTCTTTTTCTTTCAGATTTTTGAATACTTGCATATACCTATGAGGTATTTCGGAGATGGAGGCCAAGTCTATCCATGAAATGCATTTGCTTAAAATATACCTTATACATGTAGACCAAAGGTAATTTTATACAATATTTCTGAAAATTTTGTGCTTGAAGCAAAGTTTTACAGCATTTCATCTGTGACATGTCACATGAGGTCAGGTGTAATTTTTCACTCATGGCATTGTGTCAGTGCTCAAAAAGTTTTCGATTTTAGATCATTTCAGATTTTGGATTTCTGTGTTAGGGATGCCCAATTTGTACAAGTGGAATCACACAATATTTGGTGTTTTTCTTTCTTTCTTTTCTTTTTTCTTTCTTTCTTTTTTTTTTTTTTTTTTTTTTTTGCGTCTAGCTCATTTCACTTAGCATAATGTCTTCAGATTTCATCCATGGTATAGCATTTATCAGAATTTCCTAATGTTTTAAGGCTGAATAGTGTCCCATTGTATGGGTATACTGCAACTTATCGATCCCTTCTGTTGGTAGACATTGAACTGTTTCCACCTTTTGGCTGTTGTAATTAATGCTGCTGTGAACATGGGTGTGCAAATATTTGTTCTAGTCCCTGTTTTCAATTATTTTAGGTATATACACACGAACTTGCTGGGTCATATATGTAATTTTGAGTAACCACCATACTGTTTTCTACAGTGGTCGTACCATTTTACATTACCACCAGCAATGCACAAGAGTTCTAATTTCTCCAGATCCTGACTGACCCTTGATATTTTCCGTTCTTTTTTTTTTTTTAAATAATAGCCATGCTAATGGGTGTGAAATGATATCCCTAATGATTAGTGACATTGAGCATCTCTTCATGTGCTTATTGGTTATTTGCATGTCTTCTTTGGAGGATAATCATTCAGATCCTTCATCCATTTTAAAATTAAGTTGTTTATCTTTTTATTGTTGAATTGTAGACCTCCACTATATATTCTGGGTATTAACCCCCTTTCAGATATATAATTTACAAATATTTTTCTCCCATTTCATGAGTTGTTCTTTTACTTTGTTAGTAGTGTCCATTGGTGACCAAAAGTTTTAATTTTTATGAAGTCAATTTATCTATTTTTCCTTCTGTTGCCTATGCTTTTGGTGTTACAATCTAAAAAAATTGCCAAAGTCAATGTCATGATAATCTTTCCCCCGTGTTTCCTTCTAAGAGTGTTATAGTTTTAATTGTTACATTTAGGTCTTTGTTCCATTTTGAGTTAAATTTTGCAGATGGTATAAATCAACGTCCAACTGCATTATTTTGCATGTGGATATTCAGTTTTCCCAGCACTACTTGTTGAAAAGACTGTCCTTTCCTTGTTAAATAGTCTTGGCACCCTTGTTGAAAATTATTTGACCATATATATGATAGTTTATTTCTGGGCTCTCTGTTCTATTCCACTGGTCTATATGTCTGTCTTTATGCCACTACCACACTGGTTTGATTACTGTAGCTTTGCAGTGAGTTTTAAAATCAGGAAGTGTGAGACCTCAAACTTTTGTTCTTTTTCAAGATTATTTTGGCTATTCAGGATCTCTTGATATGCTGCTTCTTTTAATGCATTCAAAATGTTCATTAAGTGATTTTAACAGTGACCAGAGACCATATTGACTTTCAGTCACAAAGCTTCTGTTCATCTGGAAGAAAAGAGAAAAATGCCTTCACCCCCAGTCCTCAGTTCTTGCCCAAGACTTCAAGGCTCCTGGAGAAACCTCCAGGATTCTCCTGACTCATTCCCATGTGAATCAGTAGAAGTGGGCGTCCCAGTCTTGGCTGGCTGCCCTCGATCTGTCAATTGAATGGTTCAGGCAGACATCACACATGAATAAGCATTTCAGACATACACAGAGCTGGCACAGGGAGTTAGCTGCCATCTCTAGGCTTGTCTCAGTCTAGGAGTGGGCGTCAGGGGTCCTGGCACCTTCTGGGGCCTGTGGAAGGCTGGAAGCTGCTTTTCCAGCATATCTGCATTTATTATCCCTGGGAACAGAGTTTTGGCTATCAAATTTCTCCAGAAGTGTAGTGAATTTTCCCTCATGCCATCTGCTTGTTGGCATCCCTTCTATTGCCATGGAGGTGTGTGACTCTCTTCCTGGTGGATTTCTTCCATTCTGCAGGGAATGGCTCACCTTCTTGATAACTCAGAACCCATGGGGCAGAGTAGCTGCAGGAATGTCTCTACACTGATGGCAGCCACTGGCTGGAAGCTAAGCACCGTCTCCCCTGCCTGCAGGTCCAGCGTCATCCTTAGCAACTGCTGGTGGCAATGTCCTCTTGAGCTGCTTTAAGATGTTGAGCCTGTGGATAAGGACGTAGTCCCTGCCCTCAAGGTGCTCATAGTCCAGTGGAGAACACAGATTCCCATCATACAAAGTTCCTGCAAGGAAACTGTAGAGCATCGTGACTCAGTGCCAGGCCTCAAATCATGGAGGCCTGGGTTCAAATCCAGCCTCTACCACCACCTAGCTATACGACTTTGAGACAAAATACTTCTGTAGCCTCGGGTCTTTGTGTGCATACATTTAACAAGTAGTATCTTATTTAAAACCCCGAGAAGTAGGGGCTGTTATTATCCCCATGTTGCACATGGGGCAAAAGTCAGCACAGAGTGCCTCCCCACCACCTCTTCTCTTTCTTAATCTAGGGCTGCAGCTCCCATTTCTCAACCTGTTTGCTTAGATTGTGTTGGCTCCTGTGTCTGGCAGATGGTGGTTCTGAAAGCTGTTCTCTCCAGCATTCATCAACCCTGAGGAGGTTTCAGGGGACCCGCTGGAAGTGGAACTGAGGCCTGAGGGCAAGATTAGACACCCTGTGCCAGTCTGTTCGGAGATTGTGGAGTGGAAACCAGACCACCGACAGCTGTTTCTGGGATTCAGGCCCGATCCCATCAACCCCTGCAAGAACCCAATAGGGCAGTTCTTTCCTCAGCCCCAGGGCCTGCCGTTTGCTAATTAAGTGGATTCTCCTTGTTCCCAGAGTTCTGTCTTAAGTTGGTGAGATAGGAAACCACGGATCTTCTGTTAAAATACGTGCCAGGGTCAGAGGAAATGTCAAGGCCAGCCCCTGGCCCCTCACCTCCTCTCTCATCTTCTTCTTTTTCTCCATGTCACCCCAACCCCACTGGATATAAAGTCTCAGCCTCTCTGGATACCATTACCTGCGTCCTCTGCCTCAGGTGTTCCCTCCCTCTCTAAACTCTGTGAGGAAAGCCTGTGCCACACACTGCTGTGCAGCGATGCTGCAATCAGGATGTGGAAGGAATCTCACAGGCAGGGAGAAGGACTTTCTCAACCTACTCCCTTTGTGTCAGTGCTCTGGCAGCTTCACACGTGCTCTGGCAGCTTCACCACCAAGATGAGACACCACGGCTGATGGTGGCGTGGGGGTGTGTTGTAACACATCTCAGGTGTTTTGAGATGGATACGTGGCCAAGAAATACTGTATTTCAGGGCTCTAACTACCTAATATGTATCTCTCTGGTTTCTTCAGTGAAGCTCAGGTTACTCTGAGGGTAACACTGCAGTCTCCTGACTGGTGATGGCTTTTACTCACATCTGCTACCTTGGCCACTGGGACATAGGGGCTTTTATGAACGTTGGTAAGGAACAGGTTGTGTGCATCTGTTGGTAATAGGAGGCCATATATAGACACATTTTTTTTTAATGAAAACAAGCCACAGAGATGGGTGGAAAGAGCTCTCCAAAGGGGCAAAGACCTGAGTCCTAGCCTCACACTTTGATAATTATGTGACTCTGGGCAAGTTGCTCATTCTCTCTGGGCCTCTGTTTCCTCATCGTACCAGTTTGTACAAGATGGTCTCTGAGGTCCCTGTGTCTGGCTGTCTCTGGGACCCTGCACCTTCTCTCTTGACTGTGTCCAGGCAACTCCCACCCACTGATTTCACACCCCCCCCAACACACCCACTTTGATGTTGTCCCTTTTGGTGAGACATTCACAGGGCATAGTGCTCAGGTGCCATTCATCAGCACACTGCAGAGTTACACAGGCTGAGAATGCAGGGCTACTCAGTTCTCTTTGATTCCAGGGAAGCTCAGGGCATACCCCTGCCTTCCCTATGTGGCAGTATTGAAGGATGAGGTTGGGGGAGACATCTGAGTTAGACAAGGTTTCATAAGTTGACATATGCTGTCTGAGTAGATTTGGGATGACCTCACGTTGGGTCTTGAAGGAGCTTGGGCTAGGGGACTGTCACCTGGTAGGGAAGCGTGAGCAAGACCTGTTTAAGGCAGATCCTGCCTGGCCTTCTCATTGCCAATATGATGTCATTTCCTGCCTTCTGGCCAAGTAATTGCCCACAGCCCAGTGCCAACCCACAGACCCTCCCACTTTGAAAAGCACTGAGATGATCACGTGGCTTAGGTTAATATTGAGCCCACATCACACTGCTTGGAGAAAGCTCCACCAGCTTGGCTGTGAGACAGGCCTCTGAATCCAAGAGCTGTGTTGCGGCTGGCCTGGAGGCTGCTCACACCCCAGGGCTGTCAGAACCCAGCACAACAGCTCAGAAATGTTTCTGACTCAGGCCTTGGCAGTAGCAGAGAGGCCCCTTGCATTCAGAGGGCTCAGTCTGGAGGTGGGTTCTGATCCCACACCTGCTCTTGGCTGGGACTTGTTCTCTAGGCTTTGGGAGGGACAAGCCACCTTCTAGGGGGCATGTAATCTTCTCGGGTAGATTAATAACAAATACAGTTGCAGCCAGTTTTGTGGTGTGCTTCAAAGAGAGGAGAGGGGGATGATTACAGAAAAGAGCCCACAAGAAGCAGCAACAACCTGGGCAGGTGGGCCAGGAGCATGCAGGTGGTGGGAGGGGTGGATGACATTTACATCTGGACTCCCAGTCTGGAGCAGATGAATTACCTTTTTTTTTTCTTTTTCTTTTTCTTTTTCTTTTTTTTTTTTTTTTTTGGCTATGCCCAGTGAGAAAGCTGTTGTTGAGGGCTGAGAGCTGCACAGTGCTTGGGGACGGGTGGAAATGGAATTGTTGGTTCTCAGCATAATCACTGTTTCCACTCCCAGCTGTTTCATCAGGTAACTGGGTTATAGTTTTATTACAGCCCATGCAGTGCCACACAATGATTATCACACAGCTCCAGATGTGCACCTGGTCTTGACATGACCACGTTGGGTACAGTGCCCAGGGTGCATTTGAGGGGAGAATGGGATAAGAAAGGGACTGCAATTAACCTGTTAGGGGCATGTGCCGATTGTACTGCCCTGCAGAGGATTACGGATTTGTCAGAGGACTGCGTGGTGCAAAAAGCAAATACAAAATGAAAGCACCCTGTGTGATTCGAGCAAAAAACACCCATCATGAAGGCTCTGCCAAGAAACCAGAAGCCCTGACTTATTCCCAGATTCTATAGGGTAATGCCATAGAGTAATTAAATCATTAATCTTAAAATAACTCTCGGGGTCAGAAAGCACATGGGACTATACATCCTGAGTTCTGGTTCTGTTTTTGCCACCCAATAGCAATGAGACCTGGGGTAGATGTGAGTTCCCCTCCCATCCTCAGTTTCTCCCTCTGTAGAGTGCCTGAACTAGGGGATCTCTTGGGGGTCTTTTCAGGATTACTAGAGTATCTACCTTCATAACCAAAGGGAATTGGAGAGCTCCAGGGCCAGCCCTCCTCCATGGGAATAAGAGGAGATTGGCCTTTGGGGCCTCCTTTCTGCTGTGGATCTTTCTCCCCTATTTCATTCTCCCTGTGTTTCCCATCTTCAAGATGGTCCCCTACCATGGACTTGGTCTCTGGACTCCCCCTCTCTGTGGTCAAAAGCTAGCTCCGCCATTCCACCACCTATGCATGAGCAGATGCCTTAAGCTCTGTGCCTCTATTTTCTCATCTGTAAAAGGGGGATAACATTAATTTCTACCTGATAAGGTTAACTGGGGAAATGAGCACACAAGACTTAGTACAGAGGCACAGAGTCACTGCCCAGTAAATGACACGATACCGTGATGCTTGTCCCATGGTTAAGCTCCTGATGTTTCCCTTTCTTCTTCCCCCACATCTAGGCCTTTTCTGATTCTGAGATTCCCAGACTTAAGATTCTAGCCTCTCAGAAAGGACTCTGGAGCCACTCAGTGCCAGGTTCCCTTCTGGAATCCAGGCAGGTTCAGTCAGACAACTGGGAATAGGCTTATGACCTTGGCTGCAGTTAAAGCCAGCAGGGAGAGTCTCTTTTCCCAACTCTTTGTCATTTTCCTTCACCGAGCATTACACGTTCTCCAGGGCTCTCTGAGCCTATTTGCTGTGGGTGCTGCTTTGGAGTCATTATTCTTTTGAACCCCATGGAGGAGTTCCTAGGCAGGGGCAAGCGTTCCAGCGTAGGGAGGGCAGGCCAGCCTGCAGCACTCTTCTCCACTGAAGCTCACAGCAGCTCCTCGCCCACCCCATCTGCTCCCACCTAACACCGCAGAAAATCATCTCCGGAAAGAGTGGGAAGAAGAGAACCACTCTGAGTGAGGCCCCAGTGTGGCACATCAGATAATTTAAGGACCAAAAGGGACTTTTTCTACTCTTCCTCCATTTCAAAGAGGAGAAAACGGAAGCCCAGGGAAATTCAGCCACTTGCTCTTGCTCACACAGCCTAACTGTGGGGCAGAGCTGCAGTTTTGGGCTTTTGGTGCCAGCTCATGCTCCTTCATCATTCCTCCCCTTGAGCCATTGATTCAGTGACTCAGTGGACATTTTGGGGGGACTCTTCTGTGCACTAGAGCCTGCACTCAGGGTGCATACATACTGGCCCTTATTTCTAGGAGCTTAGAGTCTAGAGGGGAGAATGTGTCTAGAGGGGAGAGAGTCAGGCCAGCAAATAATTACAGTGCAAAGGGATAGAATATTCTAGGTGGGATATGGCCCAGGCCAATGGGAGCATAGAGGAAGAAAAAATCAGGAGGGCTTCAGAGAAGAGGTGATGCTCAAACTGTGACTTCATAGCTGGAAGGAGTTTTCTAGGATTTTAAATGAAATGAGAGCCCTTAGAGAAATGATGGGCTCTGATGGCCCAGTGTCACTCACACAGCTGGGATGGATCCTCCACTTCATAGTTTCACTGTGGCCTCCACCCTCCCAGAACCACCACCAGCCACATTCCCCTTCAACCCAGCAGCCAGAACATTGGATGAATGCATGGAATTGTGTATTTGCTTCAAACTTGGTTATTTTGATCTTTAAATAGGTTGTTTAATCTTTTTTTTTTTCTGTTTGTGGAAGTAGCATTTTCTCCATGTTGCATTTGTACACATCAAAATCTGAACTGATGACACAGACACTGTCTTGGCCTTGATCCAGCTGTCAGTGTCCATTCCAGCGCCAATGGCTTCCTGCTGGAACCCTCCCCTGAGCCACAGGCGTTGGCCAGTGTGAGTCCAGCGAGAGTCAGAGAAAGGGTTCCCACCTGCCTGGGGCTGGGTCTCCACTGTAGCCCTCGTGTCTATTTTCTGTCATCCTCCATCCAGTTCTCAATCCTTCCCCCAGCCTTGAGCCTCGGACTGGCTCAAGGGGCTTGTGTGCCAAAGCCAGCTTGTGGGTATAATAAATTGGCAGGAGCTTTTGACAGTTTCTTCTCAAATCCACATGACATGACCTACTGAAGTACTGATATTAGGTGACTTGTCTTGAGTTTTTAATCACAGAACAAATATGGCCATTGTAAAAATTCAAAAGTACAGATAAGCAACAGAAGAATAATAAAATCTTCCATAATCTAATCACTCAAAGATGATAACAGCTGATTTTTATCCGGCACTTACTCAATGGCAGGCATCATTCACAACAGACTTTTAATCTTTATGTAATCTAATCTATCCATTCACGTATCTATCTAAATATCCATTTAATTTTCACAACCCTGCTAGGGAGGTGCTTTGTTATCCCCTTCTTACAGTTGAAGGAAACCCAGGAACGGAGAGGTGAAGTCATTTGTCTATAAGGACGGAGCTAGGAGCAAACCCGGAGGCTTGAACTTAAGTACTGAGTACGATTGCCTTGGAGACACCCCTGTTAACATTTTGGTGAATTTCCTTCCCGTTCTTTAAATTTTTGTTCATGAACATATTAAAACCTATATATTAAAATGGCATTGCATTATACTCAATTTTATAACTATGTAGTTTTACTTAACACTACATTATAGCTTTGAATCTTCTGTTATTACATATATACACACAAAAATATGTACATATATATGTACATGTAATATATGTACATATATGTAAATATATTATACATTATATGTACAATATATGTAAGAACAGATTACATTATATATACATGTGCATATAATGTATATTATATATGTGTATATATGTAATAACAGATTACATTACATATACATATATATGTAATAACAGAAGATTTTATATATATATGTGTGTCTGTGTGTGTGTATATATATATATATATATATATATATATATATATATTTTTTTTTTTTTTTTTTTTTTGAAATGGAGTCTCTCTCTGGGGCCCAGGCTGGTGTGCAGTAGAATGATCTTGGCTTACTGCAGCCTCCGCCTCCCAAGTTCAGACAATCCTCCTGAGTAGCTAGGATTACAGGTGTGTAACACCACGCCTGGCTAATTTTTGTGTTTTTGTTAGAGACAGGGTTTCACCATGTTGTCCAGGCTGGGCTCAAATTCCTGACCTCAAGTGATCTGCCTGCCTTGGCCTCCCAAAGTGCTGGGATTACAGGCATGAGCCACCACGCCTGACCCATCTGTTATTTTAAATGGCGGCATAGTAGTCCATGAATGACAGAATATAATATTTCACCCTCAAAATCTCCTATTTTGGATGCTTTTAGGTTGTTCTCAATTTTTTGTCATTATTAACAGTGCTGTGATAGACATCCTTATAGGTGATCAGTTAACATAACTACTCCCTTAGTATAAACTAATGCATAGGGTTTGAATGGTTGGTTCAAGGGATTTGCAGAATGTTAAGGTTTTGGACACATCACTTACCTGCCCTCTTGGAAGGCTGGGTGACATTCCAGTAGCATATGAGAAGTGCTGGTGTTCTGGCCCTCTGGGAAGATAAACACTAGCAGCCTACTAGAGTCTGGGTCGGAAAGGGAAGAAGTGAGCCAAAGTTATCAAAATGTGCAGGTGGATGGGTGGGGTCTTCTGTAGAGAGGCAAGCAATGGAGCAAAGGGGACAAGTGAGTGCAGAGCAGGTGGAAATCGCTCTGCAGAGTTGAGCTGCAAAAGGAATGAACAGGATAAATTAAAGGAGTGGAAGCTGATCTACTCCCTCCTATGTTTCAACACGTGATCGTATCAGACTTACATTGGACAGCTCCCTAGAAAAATGTGCCAGCTGTATGTTTACTTGAGGGTGATGAATGGTATAGGGCAAGCTTGTCCAACCCACTGCCTACAGGCCACATGTGGCCCAGGACAACAAAAATTCATAAACTTTCTTAAAACATTATGACTCTTTTGCATATATATGTATTTTTTTTAGCTCATTAGCTATCATTAATGTTAATGTATTTTATGTGTGGCCCAAGAGAATTCTTCTTCCAGTGTGGCCCAGGGAAGCCAAAAGATTGGATGCCACTACTATGGAGTGTTATTTCTTGGTTACTGCTCATGAGCAACTTTTAATGACCAAGTGATGTTTTCATGTCAGTGCATAACCAGGTTTGGCTGAGGTCAAATGCATGAACCGTGTTTGAGCACGTTAGGTACAAAAGGAGCAATGCAGACACCAGGAGCTGTGGAGTGGGGCAGTGTGGGCTTGGGAGGTAGGCGCTTCTCAGAGAACCTGGGGTTTGGACTAAAGCTGGCAGAGTGGGGGCAATGACAGCCAAGAGAGAACCTTGTTTAGATGCCCTGAGTTCAAATCTGGTCTGCACCCTTTCTAATTGCATGAACACAGTCAAGTTTCTTAAGCTGCTGCTTCCATTGCCTCATTAGTAAAAATGGCGATGCTAGTAGCCCAGGGTCCGTCATTGTGAGGATTAAACGATGTGATAGAGGTGACTGGCTCAGCAGTTTCTCAGGAGCATCAGAGGTGCTTATGATTTTGGCAAGGGATTGTGTCTGCAAGGAGAGCAAGGTAGAGGGTATTCTAGGGAGAGGAGAAAAGTTCCAGTTCTATTTGTAAGACAGGAAGAGGGAGAGAAGACTAAGGAAGAAAGTTACAGGAGGAAAGCAAAGGAAGAGAGCCTGTCACCCATCTCCCAGTGCCTTGTGTGTGGTCCCAGGAGCAGGGAGCATTTTGCAGAGGCTGTGGAAGAGCTGGTACAAACTGCTGATAGGAGGGTAGGTTGGATGTGGAGGCGGAAGAGTCTGGAGAATGAGGGAAAGGCAGTAGACGAGAGCCTGGCTGAGAAGCAATGGGCCTCCGGGCCTGAAGAAGAAAGAGGAAACCTTTTGGGGGTAGCATGGGGGAAAGAACAGGAGTCCACGTGCCTAGGAGGGAATCCACTGGTTGGTGGCCACGAGCCAGCTTCCCACACATGGCATTACCCCCCATGCCCATCCTTGGGCTCTGCGGACCACCCCCTCCCCACATCTGTGTGGGCTTGAGTAGTGAGGGGGCCTTCCCCGGCTGGGAGAGAACATTCCCCCTCATCTCCCACCCCCAGGGCAGCCCCCGCTGAATCTCTCTCCCTTGCCATTTTCATCTCCTCCTACGCAGCGCCTGTGATATCTCACTTCTAGCGTCTTGGCTCTCAGTGAGCGGAAGTGAGGGGTGTCAGGGTGTGAGCCATTGCGGATTCACTTGCGGGTGGGGTAAAATCAGGCCCAATCATCCTCCTTCCAACCCCCTCCTCACCCTCACCCGCTAAAATAGCTAAAGCCACGTTCTATTTAAACAGGATCTGGGGATGGGCAAAAGGCAAAGAAAAGAAACTCCACCAGTTCATTCATGATTCTCTGCTTCCTAAGAAAGCCCGGACCACGTGAGCTTCCCTGAGGCTCAGATCGCTTTGGGTCTTGATAAGATGGGGGCTTAGTTACAGGACACATGCTTAACTTCTGTGGTCGGGAATGTGGCAAGCAGCCCCACCAGGCTCCACTGTGTATGTAGCACCGGATTTGGGTGCCCGGCCCCCTCATGGTTCTGCCTCTCTGCGTGGCCTGTGGTGGCTCTCTGGAGACGTGTTCTGTCACTGCTGTGTGCTGACTGTTCCAGACAGAGCGCAGGGGAGGCTGTGGGGGTGGCTGGTGCACCAGGCGCAGGCCTGCCAGCGTCTGCCTTTTCTGGAAACCCACGCAGACAGCTTCCGGCCAGCCTGCAGGGGACAGATTTCCTGTTTAGAGGGAGCAGCCTTGTGCCCCTGCCACAGGGCCTGCAGAGGAAAAACAGGGCACGTCAGGGCATTTGTACCCACTGAGCAGGGCAAAGGGGGCCCAGAAAACCCTCTGTTGTGGCCTTGAGTAGGTACTCTGTGTTTAGGCTACAGCCAAGCCCACCTGCACAGGACCCCAGCTCAATTCTGTTTGGCTTTGGAAGGTACCATGTGTTTCGCTTAATCCCTGGTCACAACCCTCATTGTATATTCTTCAGATCAATGCTCAAATTAGTTTGACCTCCCTGAGCTCATGCTGATCTTTAGTGGAAGAAGGCAACTATCCTTCACTGAGCTGGTAGGGTTGCTGGGCTCAGATGTGCAGGTTGTGCACTGCACAAGTGCGGCTATGTAAGGAGACATTCACATCTGAGAGCTTGTAGATCTGTGTGTTTATTATGACAGTTATCCAACAGATGGCAGCAAAGTGTCTTGAGAAAGGGATTCTTTTCCCCTAATTTGCACAAAGGCCCTGTATAGGCTATTGGTAGCCCTGCTAAAAGGCCAGGGAGAAATCGGCTCTAGGGACAATCGAACAACAGATAATACTCTAACTGGGTAAATCACAGGCCAGCTCTAGAGCGATTTCCACAATCCATCACTAGCTATGGATTTCCATAATCCACCACTGTTTCTCCCAAGCTTGATCAGGAAGAGGGGGGCACTCAGTGCTAGCCTATCCTCCAACTTGACCTTCACCTCTCTTTCCGTCTCTGCTCCTTACTCACTCTCAGCCAGGCTATGAATGAAAGGCTTAAAACTAAGGCTGCAGAAATGGTGCTGCCCTCTGTCCCTGCTTTTAGGAAACCCCAGACCAGGCCTCCTCCTCTATCAGGGGACTGCCAGGTTCAGCCCGGCCACACGGCGCTGTAGGGGCAGGGAAAGTTGGCCCTGGTCATTCACAGTGGGCACAGGACATCCTCCACTGCAACACAGATGGGGGACTCCTTCCCAGTCTTCAGAGCCTTGACACGCTTACCTAGTGGTCGGGATGTGCTGCCATTATCCTGAAGCCAGCAGCCGACCACCCTGGTCCAGGCAGCTCTGCTCCCATTTCAGGCCACAGAGAGCAGATCTGCCCACCCCCCACCCCCCTTGCCGAGAGACAGGCAGAGCAGTGCCAGAGGGTGCAAGACATATCCTAACTCTCGCTGGTGGCCCAAACCCAGCCTGCCGCCTGTTTTTGTGTGAACCCCGAGCTAAGAATGGTTTTTATATTTTTTAAACTGTTGAAAAGAATTTTTTTTAAAAAGCAATATTTTGGGACAGATAAAAATGATACGAAATTCACATGGCAGTGTTCGTAAATAAAGTCTTACTGGAACACAGCCACATACCCGTTTGTTTATGTAGTATTGTCTATTGTTGCTTTCACGCCACAACAGCAGAATGGAACAGCTGATGTGATAGAGCCTGAATGGCCTGCAAATCCTAAAATATTTCCTATCTGGCTCTTTACAGAAAAAGTTTGCTGACCCTGGCATAGGGCCTGGGAGGCCTGGGGTCTCCTGGGAAGAGCCCTGGATTCAAAGACCAGAGACGTGGCTTTGAGCCCTTCCTGCATTATGTAGCAACTACCTGTCCTGGGGTGAGCCACTGTGCCCTCTGAGCCTCAGTTTTCTTATCTGTAAATGAGAATGTCAACAGCACCTGCCTGCCCTATCACATGTGGCCATTGTGTGGATCAAATGGCAGCTAGGATGTACCAGTGGCTTGTTAGCTGCAAATGCCTGTGTGAATGTTTAGTATTATTTGTCCTGGAAGGTGAATCCACCATGTCATTTTCAGAGATGAAAGGTGACCTTTCGGCCCACATGGGACTTCTTTCTTCTCATCATCTTTCTCCCTATTTCCCTGCTTCCTCCTGGCCTTTGGGCAGGATTTTTTTTTTAATCGGCCTTTCACCTTTCTCTCTGCTCAGTGCCCAGTTGCCAGGGAAGCAGCCCCATCTCATATGTGGGCATTTTGTTCTCACAGATCACAAGATCCAAGGGGCGAGTTCAACAAGCAAAAACCCACTTGAGACCAGAACAGCAAGTCTGCACTCACTGAAACTCTAGTCACAGGAAATTGGCGGGGGGTGGGGAGGGAGCATACTCGTGTGACTGTTAGGGAGGAAGGCTTGATGCCCTGCACTGACATTTGCCAACAGCGAAAGAATGGAGCCCTGCTTTTACTCAACCTTGTTCTCTCATTGGCAGATGCACCTACATACAGGTCGGGACTGGCATTGAAACCCTGGGCCTTGTTTTGGAAAACGGCAAAGTAGATAGTTTAGGGTTCTGCTTGAAGAGGGAATATGAAGTAAAGCAGGTAGAAAAGTAATGTGATAAACCTCAATGGTTTCATGAGGTGCACCTGTCCATCCCCGCTGCTCTTGTCTCCTTCTCAATGCGATTGGCAGTCACCTGTCACACAGGGATTCCATTTGCCACCCAGCCAAATGCATACGGACTTGGGGCCCCATCTGCCATAGAAAGTTCTGCAAAGGATAGAGGACAGTCTGCTTGTTCCAGAATCAGCTTTCTCCTGACCTCTGTGCACCTGACTTCCTGATTCCTTGGCTTGGGCCCCTTGTTTACCTTAGCTGGAAAGGCCTAGGAGCTTCCTTCCACTCCAGCCCTGGTCTCCTGATCGCTGACTCTTGGCCTGTCTCCCCAAATTGCCTCACTTTGTCTTCATGGTCTGCTTCTCCAGACCTTCCCAGCTCACAGATGCTGGGTGTTCTCCAAGTCCTGTGTGGGTCTACGCTGTCCAGGTCTCACTTGTGCTGATCCAGGTGCTCCCCCACCTACTCTCTGAGATGTCTCCCTGATCTCCTGGCTTCCCTCCAGAGTCTGTCCTTCCTGGTCAAGTGTCACGGAATTGCAGATTAAAAAGGACCTTAGTGTTTCCATGTCCTCTCAACGATGGCATTTTCTGTGCAGCATTCCTGGCAGGTGGCTCTCCAACAATGTGCTTGGCACATGCTAACCGTCAGGTGTCTCTAGGAATGGGAAGCTCCCTCTTCCGGCCCAAGGGCATCCATTCCTTTGTTGAATAGGCTTAGATACTACAAAATCTTTCCTTTGGTGCGTGAAAATCACTTTATAACTCAACCTGCTCATTAGAATTCTGCGTTCTGGAATGATTCAGAATATTGTCAATTCCTTTGACAAATGCTTCCCAGTCCCTCTCATCCTTTCTCCTCCTTCACTGTGTGCAGTTCTCGCCGGAGCCCTGCTGCCCCTTCCAATGGACTGATGCTCAGTGGTGACCTTCAGAATCTCCCCAGACTCCCACCTTCCCTGGCTTCACCAGCCAAGGGGCCCTGAGCATCTTGCCACCCTGAAGAGAGGTCTTACCTCTGTGTGAAGTGAGCCCTGGACTGGAGCTGGGAAAGGTTGTGAGCCAAAATGAATGTTATCAGAGGCACTGCCAGCCAGGGAGGAGAGAACCAAGCCCTGGGGCTGACCTTTGGAATATGGAAGATGAAAAGAGCAGAATTAGCTTGCTTTGGCTGAGGCCTCCTCAGTCCTTGCAAACCACATGGCTCAGAAGCTCTGGGAGGGAAACCTGGAATCTGCCTGTTTAACACAAGTCAGATATTACTTCCAGGTAACCTGAGTGTGGCCCAAGCCACTCACTTCAGAGTTCCCCAGATCTGGCATCTTCTGAAGCCTTTGGTTCTGGCTGCAGTCTCAGTGGATCTTCACTGTTAAACAAGAGGTGTGGGAATCTGAGAGTGGCTGCTCCTCCTGGAGCTCTCGGTTAGGAACAAGGATTGTGGGATTCTTTCCTACCCCATTGATGGGTTTCCCCAAGTGAGGACTGAGGGAGAGAAAGGAAAGGCACTGACTGCTGCTGGCTCCATGTTCTTACAAGGTCAAGGCCAACTTTCAGGGGCTGGGTGTGGGCTGTCCTCCGTGGGACTCCTGCAGGATCCCGCACCGTGTCACCCCTAGAAGGCTGGCGCTGTACTGGGACTAGAGATGGGGAAGGGATGAAATCAGTTTTTTTCCTCATCTCTCCAACCTCAGTCCTTTGCCCTAAGCAACTTTCTGGGGACTTTGCATTTTAGGAAATTTGATTCCATTTACTTTCCAACATACTTAAAGAGACTGTAATGTACATGCCCAGCACTATGCTAGGGTATGTGGAAGAGATTATCTAAGAGGAGAAAGTCCTGCTCCTAGCCCTCCTATAAATACATGAAATCAGAAGCCTTACCTGCAGGAAATAGCAAACAACACAAGACGGTAAATGGCAAAACAAAAATCATTGTCACAGGCAACATAGCAGAGCTGAGGAATACAGAAGAGAAAAACCTCTAAGGGCCAAGGATGGGGGTCAGAGAAGGTACAAGGGAACAGGTGGGCAGAGGGGCTGGGATGGTGGACCTTGATTAGAACAGCTCTAGTTTTTACCAGCTTCACATATTGGGCATAAGACATCTGAAAAAAAGAATTCTGCTACATAAAAAATATGAAGCCACTGTAGGAAGGGAAAAGGGAAGGGAGAGTGGTCTTAGCCATTGGAATTGCTGGCACCCAATGAAAAGCTGGAGGAGTGCCCTTCCCTTGACCACACATACCAACCCCTGGCCTTTGCTCCTTTCTCTAAGGCAGGCTCCAGTTGGGGAGACCTGGGCAGGTCTCATCATGTTGTCAAGTTTACATTGAGCCTCGTCCCCCATCAAGGCCATGGCTGAGACTGACGCAAAGGCATTTGGAGGTTACAGAGAATTAATTTCTGTTCAGTGAATGGAGCAAAGACACAGGAAGCAGATACAGGTCTTCAGAAGAGCCCTAAGCATGCCAGCCACTATTGGTGCCGCTTGTCTTCGCATTGGTTATGGCCTTGACAATTTGCATATAAGTTTAATTTTCATCTGCAGAGTCCAGTTTTCCCAGTGAATTTCTACACTGTGGTGCAATATGGAAAATGGATGGAGAAAGGCAAAGGAAATACAGGGGGTCTAGTTAGAGACATTTCAATAGTTCAGGGGAGATATGCTGGGGGTTGGTTTAGGGTGGCACCTTGGGTCTGGGCTGATTCCTCTGCCCCAAGGCAAAATGTTAGTAGATAAAAACAGAAGGTCCCCTCTACCTCTGCTTTATTTATCACGTACAGTGATGGTCATACATCCAATGGCCATTTGGAACCAATGTTGAGTGATTTGTTTTTTGCTCTGTTATTGGCAGTAATGATGACAATTCATGCAATGACCATTTGGAACCAATATGGACTGACTTGTTTTTAGCTGTTATTGACAGTAATGGTGACAATTTATGCATTACTGGAGGGAAGTGTAGATGGTGTGGTAGCTACTTTGGAGTCTCTATTCTCGTCTCAGGATCCTTAATGAGCTAAGGTTTTCTCTCTCCTTGTTCCTAGGTAATAAGTATGAAGTCAAGGTGTACACTGGTGATGTAATTGGTGCAGGGACAGACGCTGATGTCTTCATCAATATTTTTGGAGAATATGGAGACACAGGTAATGGGTTTGAATCCTTTTGCTTCACAAGCCATGCCCAGGACTGCTTCATACATGGGCTGCTTCCTACAATCCCAGCAGAGGAAGGCAGCTTGAGCCCCTCTTTGGGCTCCTCTATTGAGTATTTCTCTTCTTGCGATGTAGTTTGGAATGACCTGTCCTGGGCAGCAGCGTGTTCATTTTGTGTTGTAAAGTTTATGTTGTGATGTGTTTTCAGATTACAGTATGGCTGGTTTGTGGGTTGATTGCAGTTGTTCTGCATCTCAGACCATGGACACTGAAGCTTCAGATCTCTAGGAAACTCATTCTCACTCTATCTCCCTAAACTCCACGTCCATCTTGAATTATACTTTGGGATGTGGCTGGGTATGGCCTGATTCAGCGCAGTGGTTTGTGGCACATCAGAATGAGGCTGGGAATAGAATTTGACTTGGCCTTACAGGGAAAGCAAGAACTGAGAACTCAGACACAGCTGTAGGTGTTGAGAGAAAGCTCAGGTCAGGAGAATGAGCCAAGTGGTTTTCTTCTGCTTCTGCCAATTTAGCAGAATTACATAGGAGTTGGAAAAGCTACAAAGAAATGTGAATTTTGTAACAATATATTAAAGAATTCAAAATGCATTGCTGAGCTTATAAGGGGAAAAAAAAAAAGAGAAATCTCCAGGTACCAGTTCTAGAAATGAAGGGGGAATTCAAAACCAAAGTGTTAACTATGAATAGATGTGGTGGCTCCTGGAAGGAGAGAGCTTTCATGCTCAACAGTCTAGAGGATGAGCTTTCATACCCATGTGGGGTCAGAGAATGAGACCTTGGCTCTGCATGAGTCAAGAGATTTGAAATTAAAACTGAATATAAAGCCAGAAGCCCTGATGGTTCAGAGGAGCATCTTCAGTGAAAAAATAGAGCAGGAAAAAATTTGCTCATCAGTACAGTAAATGTTTCTTGGCAAGAGCTCTAAATTAAAAAAAAGAATTGCTGAGAAATTGGTACCTTGGGCCTGCACTGCATGTGGGCTTGAGGTCTGATTTTACACTCCAAGTGTGATTTGGGAGCCCCTCTCCCTCAAGTGCAGAAAATTGGTTTCATGCCAGTAATACCTTTAGTTATTTGGCAAAAGCATTTGCAAGACTGCCTGAAATTACCACAGATAAAACACTGAAGATGTGTTCACTTTCCAAAACTACAAAGCATTGAAGTATATAATTCATCATAACTAGGCATTAATCAACACAACACTCAATAAGATTAAATCTTCAGGAATTTCAAATAATTAGATACATTGTGGTGAAACTAAAGGCAAAGGGAAATATTTTAAAAGGAAGCAGGTTTGGCCGATCACTTTCTGTAAAAACAATAATTAGATTGAAAGCAAATTCCTATCAGCAACCTATATATGTCATAAGTATGTGGAATAGTGTCTTCGCTATTCTAATCAAGGATATATATCATCCTATAATTCTATACCAGCTAGGTTATCATTCTAGAGTGAGGGCTAAATTAACAAATTTCCATGAAAACAAAGGTAAATAGAGTTGACCATTCATATGCTTAAAAAACCACTGAAGGATATACTTCAAGAAAAAGGAAATTGTACACAGAAGAAAGGAGTGAGATACAAGAAACAACGTTGAGCAAAAATGGATATATGTAACGAATCTAAGTAAGCATCGACTATACAAAACAATAATAATGATGACTAACATCAGTGCATGAGAAATGTGGACCCCAAACAATTAAAATCAATAATAATTGAGAAGGAAAGTAGATGATGAGAGTTAAAACATAATAAGAGTCTTGGTCCCTGCTCATCTCCCCATTCCCAGGAAAGTAGGGGTAATGATTAACTGTAGATTTTAATAAGTTAAGTATGCATGTCAAAATTGTAAAAGTAATTACTGCAAAATAGAAATGTATAATTGAAAAGCAAAAAAATAAATAAAAAGAATAAAAAATCCACCCAATAGAAGGAAGGGATGAAGAAAGAGAAGCAAAGAAAAAACATGGCTAATAGCAAAAAGTAAAACAAGTGTGTTAATAATTAAAGTCATAAGTTAAAAGTTGGATATTCTCATATTAGATGAAAATTCTAAAATCCAGCTTAAACACAGCATATGATATAGGAAGTCTGAGAATAAATGGGATGAAATAAAGTATACCACAAAAACATTAACAAACAAGAAAGATTCTAGCATAACTATATTAATATCTGTCAGATGAAACTTTAAGGCAAACCACTTTGTTTGAAATAAAAATATATTACCCAGTGACAAAAGGAATAATGACAAAAAGAATGATACAATAATTTTGAACTTGTACAAATTTGATAACATATTCTCAAAATATGTGAAACAAAAATTAACAAAATTCTTGGAGGAACTTGGCAAATACAGAATCATAATGGAAGATTTTAATATAATACTCTCAATAATGGATAGGCCAAATGCGTACAAGTTTAGTGTGAGTGGAAAAGATTTTAACTATACAGTTAATAAGCTTGACCTAATGGGAGTATATAGATTACTATATCCAACTGGTAGAGAATACACATTCTTATTAAGCATATAATGACCACACACAAAACCACAAAGCAAGCCTTAACTTAAATGAATCAATAATATAGAGATAATATTCTTTGATCATAAGGCAATAAAATTAGAAGGAATGTCCGTATCTCACCCCAATTAAAAATTAAAAAGCATGTTTCTAAGTAGTTAAATAATAAATTGTAATAGGAATAATCTGGTAGCACATGTTATATCATCACCACCGCCACCACCTGGAACAGAATTTATTCAGGGAAACTAGCAGAGACAGTAGCAATAGCAACCATGCAGATCCCTGTTGCCCATCACATACTGTGTCATCCCAGGAGGATCTTGGAGGGCAAGACTGTAGACCTGAGAGACAGACATTGGCCATTGCTGTGAGGCCTTTAAGGTACATTGTTAGAGAAGACTGGCCTCTTTCCTGGGGCTGGGGTCCCATAGCAATATGACATGGGAGAATCTTGGTATTTGATCCTCTTCTGCCACATCAGCATTTATGCTTGAGGGAACATGAGGGTCTCCTCTAGCATAATGAGGAGGCTGGGGTCCAAGCTTTATGATTGTCACTATATGACGTAGCCTGATCTTTCATCTCAGCATCCTAAAAAGATTGTCTTAAGAACATGCTGTAGCCAGTTTCTAAGGAGATCTGTAATTATTAAAGAAATTAGAGCAGCAATTAAAATTCACCCAAGACATCAGACCAAGAAGATTGTTCAGGCAAGATCTACCAAATATTTAAGAAATTATGATTCTTCATCTTATATAAATTATTTCAAAGAACAGAGAAAGAGGTAATGTGTCCTGGTTTATTTTATGATTTTGATACCAAAATCAGGCTGATAAGAGAAATAAATGCACAGATGAGTCTTATTTGTGAACAAAGACCCAGAAATCTTAAATAAAACATTATCATATCAAATTCATGAATAAATATATAGATACATGACAAATAATTCCTACTCTGTAAGGTTTATTCCAGGGATTTAATGATAATTTAATGTTAGTCAACCTATTTACATAACTTATCATAGTAACAGATTAAAGAGGAAAAATAGAATTATCTTGATAGATGCTGGAAATTTTGCATCATTTTTTTTTAAAACCCATAGAAAATTAGAAATAGGATTTTTTTAAAAAAAGATAAGGCTATCTACCAAAATATGCACAAATATCATGCTTAATTTTGAAAACTTGAAGGCACTCTTTTAAAAGCCAATAACAAAAGAAATACTCCAGTTAGTCATTATTTCTATTTTTCACAGTACTGGAGGTCCTAGGGTCAGAAAAAAGCGGGCAAGAAAAAGAAATAAAAGCTACAATGGTTGAAAATGAAATAACAAACTTTCATTTTTATAAAATATAATGGTCATCTCCAAAATCCAGGAGAATTTACAAACCATTAGAACCAATGAAAGAGAAAGTTTGGTAGAGTTGCTGCATGTAAGATTATAATACAAAAATTAAGAAAAAGAAGCAATGCAAACATTTAATTTAAAAATATATTATTTACATTAGCAATTATAAGTTACCTAAGAGTAAATATTTAAAAGAGTATTTTGGGAAAACCATAATTTTTTATTGAAGGATATACAAGAATATGTAAATAAATTGAGAAATATGTTCATGGATGAGAAATGACTCAAATTCATTAGGATGTCAAATTTTCCCAGGTTGTTTTATAAATGCAATGCAATTTCAGTCAAAGTCTCAAAAGGCAATACCCCACAGCTTACACTGCTACTAAAATTCATGTAGGTCTAAGCCATAAAGAGTTAAATATTGACAAGACAATTTTGAATAATGAAAATAATGCTAACAATATTAATAATATGAGAATATTTGCCCTGCCAGATATTAAGACATTTTAGGTCTCTAAAAACTAACATAGTGTGATATTGCTAGATGGAGAAACAAAATAGAGCAATAAAACAGAATAAAGAGTCTAGAAACACACCTAGAGTTGGCATTATAAATCAGAAGGAAAAGATGAAATGTTCAATTATTGGTGTTTGAACAATTGTCTAACTATATGAAAAATAAAATTAAATTTCTACCTTTTACCATCATGCACAAAATAACTTTCCGATGGGCTAAAGACTTAAATGCGAAAAAGCAAAACTGTAACATTTTTAGAAGAAACTTAAAAGAGTACCTTTTAAATCTCAATTTAGAGATGGGGTTTTGTAAACAATTCATTAGAAGCACAAGCGACGTAAGATACACAATAATGGAAAATTGCAAAGTAGAAAGAACAGGTTAGAATTCAAGTCCTATGTGCTTATAACTTGCATGACTTTTGGCAAGTTATTTAACTTCTCTAAGTCTCTGTTTCTTCATTTGCAAGATAGAGTTAATAATACCTCCGTCTTAAAAAAATAATGAAAATAATACCTCCTTCTTGAATCATGGTGAGGAATAAGTGAGAGAAAAAAAACCCAAACTATGTTAAACAATCAGCAGCATCTGATAGTATTAATACTTGCCAGCACTGTTTTCCAGAAAAGGAGTCAGGTCTAAAAAAATCTGTAGGCTGAATACCAACAGCCCCTTTTTTACAAACTGCTGGGGCTATTGTTCCAGTTTGGGACAAGCAACTGGCAAAAGCAATGCAGGGTCCTAGGTCTAGAGATGGAGGTACAAATCGGTTTAGTAGGATGGGGATTCCAGACTAAGGCAGAAATCAGAAGCTTAGTTACAGAACCTAGGCACAAGCCACACATGAAGCAAACCTCTTCCTGGTCCAGAGACTGGAGGGATGTAAGGAGCCCTTAGATCTCAGGAGGAAGTTGCCCTTGTTGACTTTGGAAGAGCATCTTTCAGTGGGTGGACCATGAATACTTGGAAATTCTTTTTTCTTCCAGTCTTTTTGTAATTTCTTTTGTGTGTCTGTGCGTACAGGGGAGCGTAGGCTGGAAAATGAAAAGGACAACTTTGAAAAGGGAGCTGAAGACAGGTTCATTCTGGATGCCCCGGATTTGGGGCAGCTAATGAAGATCAATGTTGGCCACAACAATAAGGGGGGATCTGCAGGTTGGTTCCTGTCCAAGGTGAGTTAAGCTGCTTCTCTGTGGTTCCTGTGGCTTTGGAACGGGGGCTTCTTGCTGTTCAGAGGGTTGTATCTCAGCCTCAACTTCCCTCTCTAGGTCTATCTGCATCCACTTTTCTACTTAAGCCATCTGACCAGCCATGCTGTCCTCCTATGGCCTCCGAGACTTCACCCACATTACTGCCTTCATAGGAAGCCCAGTACTTTCATCTGAATCTAGCTAGGGCCTATTCATTTTTCAAAGCTCTGCCATGAAGTTTCCCTGAACCTGGCTCACCAGAACCTCCCCCTCCCATGAAACTTTAGAACCCTGCTTGCTTATAGCATTCCTTTGACCCAAGCGTATGCTTTCTTATGACTTATCTTAGCCTGCTGCTTTGTACCCCACATTTCTGGATTTCTAGTGTTACGGTTTCACCTATCCGGGACAAAGAAGAATCAAGAAGAAAGCAAAAAGCCTTCTGAGCAGCTAAAACGTATCCCGTTCAAGGTTTGTAAAGAAAGCTCATGCCCCTGACTCTACCCAGCCTTGTGCTGATTTTGAAGGAAGCCCTCTTCAGACTTGCACTCAGTGCCTAGGGCTTGCCTGTAATCCCTTCTAGTAAACTTGCTTCCTGTAATTTTAAACCTCTAGCAGAAAATTAGAAGGGGAAAGAGGCACTGTAATGGGTAGGGTTATCAAGAACAGTAATGGAAAGTCAAAGAAGATATAAAATACCAAAAGAATATTAAAAATTCACAGCAGGCTGAGATCACTTAGAAAACAGGCAACCAGCCCTTTGCATAGACTTCCTTCAGTTATGAAGACATCAATGTATAATATTTCCATTCATTGCAGAATTGTAGGAAAAGGTTAATGGGTTATATATTTTTGAAAAAGTATTTTGAGAAAGGTCTTACTGCTTAAAACAGAAAACCCTCAGATTTATAACAACTTGACTGTAAAGAATGATACTGTCTGATAGTCGAGGTTTTGTTTTTGCTTAATTTCATTTATCTTCTTGTATCAATTAGGAAAGTATCTGGCTGCAAGGACCAGCAGGCTGAAGTGCAGTGTTAAGCAACTAGGGGCTTACTTTTTCATCTCATTCTGGATTTCCTCAGCCAGGAAATCCAGATGTGGTCAACTCAGAGCTCTCGCAGCTGCTTTCTGAGGCGCCTGCTCCCTCTCTGCATCACCATTGTCAGCACTAGGACTTTCTTCTTCCAATGTGTTGCCTTGTGAGCACGTAACAGCTGCTGAATCTCTAGGCATCTTATCTATGTTCCAGACAGAGGGGGAGAGAAGAATGGGATAAAGGCTTTGACAAGGGGGATAAAGACTGTTTTCTGGCAAATCTTGTCTCATTTTGAAAACAGCAGAGACTTCCTTGGAACTTCTGGCTACATTTCACTGGCCAGATATGTATGATGCGGCCACCTTAGCTGCAGTGAAAACTGGGAAATCAGGTGGTTAGCTTTCAACCTATAGAATAGAAATGGACTAAGAAGAAGGTGATTGGAAAGGGTATTGAGTGAGCATCCTAGTGACGGCTACACTTCTTTTCATAATTAGTTTGAAAGTTCCTTGAGGGCACCTCCCTAGCTCTTGGCATGGGGCTGGGCATTGAATCAACAAGGGAAGAAATATCCAAATTCCTCTGGAAAGGAAAGGCTTGCCTGGTCCTAAGAGCAGCAATCCTGATGCTGAACAGGGCACCAGGAGGCTAAGTGGAACTGCTGCTTGGATTGTAGAAGAAATCGGGCAGGAGTCCAGAATCCAAATAGCCAATACACCAGCAGAGGTGTGTTTTCAGACCGTTTTCTATTTAGCTGGGCAAAGCAGGGAGAGGAGGCCTGTGCATTTTATGACTTCAGCTAGGGTGGGGCACAGAACAGATACCTTGAAGTCCACTTCCTTCATTCTGAAAAGTAAGACAGTAGATTGAAAATGCAAGGTTTAGTGGACAGAGCTTTCTTTAAAGGGTGAACAGTTTCACGCTCTTGAACTCAGGTGCCTTCTTGGTCACGTGGCTATGTTGTGCTCTCAGGAAGGCTTCCCAAGGAGGCAGGTTCACATGCCAAGATGTGTCTCTTTGTTGCCTTTACCCTCAAAGGCCAGCTTGGCAAGGTGTGAAATCTATGGCTGAAAACACTTTTTTTTCTTTAAAACTTGGTGAATTTTATTCCGTTGCCTTCTGAAATTTGATACTGAGGCCAAGCAGACTTTTGTTTCTTTCTGGGTAACCTAATTTTTTTTCCTGCCAGATGCGTGCAGGACGTTTTTCTTTATATTAATTCAAAAGTCTTGCCAGACAGCATCTAGAAGAAGTGAGGCCTGTGTTAGTCCTCCCTCCCTCCCTCCCTCCTCCGCTCCCTTTCCTTCCCCTCCCCTCTCCTCCCCTCCCCTCCCCTCCCTTCTCCTCTCCTCTCCTCCCTTCCCTTCCCCTCCCCTCCCCTCCCCTCCCTTCTCCTCCCCTCCCCTCCCCTCCCCTCCCTTCTCCTCTCCTCTCCTCCCTTCCCTTCCCCTCCCCTCCCCTCCCCTCCCTTCTCCTCCCCTCCCCTCCCCTCCCTTCTCCTCTCCTCTCCTCCCTTCCCTTCCCCTCCCTTCCCCTCCCCTCCCCTCTCCTCCCCTGTTTAATTTCTCCGGAACACAGTATGTGTTTTCTATCTGACGGATAGGCTATTTTTAAAATTTATTGTTAACTTACAGCTCAGAAAATAGATTTCTTATTATATGTTAGATTCTTGCTTGAGTGGCATTTGTTCTGGTCTCTTCCTCAGGACTGCCAATTGCCCGCCTATTGGATTTCCTGTCTCTTATCTTCCAAAACTCGCAGCTTCCCTTTTACTCCAGTCATCTCTACTTTTTTGCATTCCTTCAGAACTCGTCAAATTCCCACCACGTCATTGATTGGCTGTTCCATACTGAGTTATACTTCTTTCTCCTGTCAATGTGATTTCAATTCTGAATGTGTTTCTTTTAATTGTTTTTCTTACAAAACTAATACATGTTCATCATAAAATGTTTAGAACATACAAATAAAAAAGATAATATAAATCACTCATAATTTTACCACTCAAACATAACTAGTTAATATTTTGATGAACATTCTCTAGTCATTTTTCTATTAATTAATACATCACTTTTAAAAATATGGGGTCATAATGAACACAATATTTTACAAACTTGTTTTTATTTTTAAATATAGCATGCATATATCCCCATGTTATTTAAATAGAATGACATGGATATTTTACAATATAATTTTTTTTTAGATGGAAAGTTGCTTTGTCACCGAGACTGGAGTGCAGTGGCGTGATCTTGGCTCACTGCAGTCTCTGCCTCCTGGATTCAAGCAATTTTGCTCCTGCCTCAGCCTTCCACTTAGCTGGGATTACAGGTGCCCGCCACCATGCCTCACTAATTTTTGTATTTTTAGCAGAGACTGGGTTTCACCATATTAGCCAAGCTGGTTTTGAACTCCTGACCTCAGATGATCTGCCCACCTTGACCTTCCAAAGTACTGGGATTACAGGTGTAAGCCACCACGTCTGGCTACAATGTAATTTTAATGACCAAAATAAGTGTTTTAGATCTACCATGACTTATTAAACCAATCTCCTTTTGTCAAATATTTCTACTTTTTCCTCAAAATTATTATACTATATTTTATGCTATATACTATGCTATTATATAACACATAAAATGTATATTATGCCATATAAGTTGAACATATCTTATTGAAAATGCTTGGGACAAGAAGTGTTTCAGATTTCAGATGTTTTTGAATTTGGAATATTTGCATATACATAATGAAATATCTTGGGATGGGACCCAAGTCTAAAATTTGTTTCATATACACCTTATACAAGTAGCCTGAAGGTAAATTTACATATTAATTAATAAGTTTTTACATGAAGCAAAGTTTTAACTGTATTTGGACTGTGATCCATCATATAAGGTCTGGTGTGGAATTTTTCACTTCTGATGGGTTGTCCACACTCAAAAAGTTTTGGACTTTGGAGCATTTTGGATTTTAAATTTCAGATCAGGGATGTTCAACGTGTGTGTGTGTGTGTGTGTGTGTGTGTGTGTGTGTACAGTATACTATTATACTATAGTGCTGTGACAAACATTCTTGTAGCTTATCTTTATGTACATCTATGATTATTTCTTACAGTACATTCTCAGGAGTTGGTGAAAGAACAGGCAGAATTATAAGAACTTTGATCTATTTGCTGCTGTATAGTTTTATTTTTCTTGATACCCTTTCTTACTTAACTTAGCTATTTTTTAAACTCATCTTATTGCATTTTCATTGTAGTCTCATCTGTCTTTAAAGATGTTTGTTCCTATTTCATAAGGACTAAATCTTCTTATATTCTCTTAAGCACATCAGTTGAATGGTATGAGTTCCTTTGGTGTGTCCTGTATTAGGTCCTTTCTAGAGTTTTGCCCTTCCTCTTATTCTTTGAAATGATCTTTTCTGTCTTTGATTCAAGGATTTGCAAGGCCTTAAGTTGGTGTTTTCCCTTTACCCAACCTTAAATGAGGTGGGACTTGTTCAGACTTGGTATCTGGCAATAGTCAAGGTGCCCCTGAAACATAGGGCATGCCTGTTAAATCTCCAGTCTTCTTCCTCTCCTCTTCCTCCTCCCACTTATATTTTTATTCTTGGCTCCAGTTAGGTAATAACTGAGCTCCGATCTCACATCCAGGGTTGATTGGAGGCTCTTAGTCCAGTTCTCAGATCCTGGATGGCACTGTCCTGGTACAGCTCTGCCCTGTTGTGATGGTTTCTTTTCTTACTCCTATTACCTGCGTCTTTGATACAAGTTGGTTGCATTTTATGCACGAGATGCATTCCTAAAAATCTATATACTTTGAAATTCATTTGAGACAGAACTTCCTGCAAGAATAACGTAAAGTGGAGGGTTGTACACTTGGAATATATAGAGAGAAAACCGTGAAAGTGTGTTTTTGTTCTAATACTTTCGTTTTTTTACAGTATTATCTTCAACGTTTTACAAAGCTACCAGGTGCTTGCTTGGTCTTGGTAGCATTTTATCATCTTAATCCTGTTCTAAAGTGATTGATTTTTAAAAATAAATTTTATTGTGTATATTTAAGGTCTATAACATGATGTTATGATATATATGGATAGTAAAAAGGTTACCCCCTGCCCACATTGAGTTATGACTGGAGGACACATTGTAGCTATTAAAAATTCTACTTATCTTAGAGTGAGTTTTCAGTTGGCTCTTCCTGGCACATTTCAGGAGGGCCCCTCAGCTCTTTGGTGTCTTCTAGAAGGCACACTTATCTCAGCCTCACTAACTTAGCTCACATGGGAGTCCTTGAGGAAGGCTTCACAGATCCCATTAGGCTTAGTGTTGGTGGCTGATGTTTCCTGACCTGATCACAAGATCCTAGGATTCACTGTACCTGATGTGGGGCTTGCAGTTCCCCTGGCATGGGCTCTGCTTCTTACCAATAAGGTCGGAATCCCAACCTTCAGCCTGTGAGGACGGTGACGGTTTTGCTACAGTTTGCAAATCCAGGCTTCCAGTTCTTGTGACCAGTCTCACAGGGCACATGCTGCCAAATTTTTTGCTTCAATTTTAAAAACGATCTGCAGCAGTGGAGGGAGCAGTGGCTTAGTAATTCAAGGCAGAAGGTGATTGCCAGGCATCTCTGCATGATTCTAGGTTTCACCAGGTTTCCTGGACACTGTTGTGTCCTTGTGATAAGCTTTCCTTGGGCCACGAAGGAGATATCAGTATATTCTCAGAGTACACTCAAGTGATTGGAAGATTGGATTAGATCTCCAATAAGGTCTAATCTAATAAGACCCTCACCAACACTTATTTATATCCCTGCCCACTCTTCTCCTTTCCAGATTGTTATTGAAGATATTGGGAACAAAAGAAAATATGACTTTCCCCTTAACCGCTGGCTGGCCTTGGACGAAGACGATGGCAAAATCCAAAGGGATATCTTAGTGGGCGGAGCTGAGACCACAGGTAGATTTGAAGAAAAGGACGGCTTTTTGGGTATTTCACTTTCTGCCTAAGGTATCTGTGGTGCTGGAGCCAGCTGGGTCTGCAGACAGCATTCCTCCTGCTCCCGAAACTGTTCTGTCCCACTGGGTTGCAGCCTGGGGGCTCTGCTGCTGTCAGAGGATTTGGGGGATGCTGTTAAGCAGGTAACTGCTCAAGGCAAAGGAAGGTATCCATAGGACGAAATCAGAATGTGAACATCTGATAAGCATGTATGTTTCCCAGGACATTGATTTACTCTGAACTCTTCCTAATATTGAGTGCTTAGTACATGCCAGGCCTCCTTCTTGGTAGGTACCTGACCCATATTGTGTCCTTCGATTGTCACAACCACCCTATAAAGTAGGAACTGTTGTTGTTCCCATTTCACAGGTGAGGAAACTGAGGTATATGGAAGAGCCTTATTCAAGGGCACACAGCTGGCAAGTGATGGATTCAGGATTTGGTCTGCTTCCTAAAGCCCTAACCTATATAAATTCCACGGAATACTTTTAACTCCCAGCATGGCAGACACAGTCATAGATGTTATAGAAAATCAACATTGATATTGTGCACATCTGAGAACATTCTCGGCCGCAGAACCTCCCATGACTCACCATGGGAGAAAATCCATGTTCTGTACTATACTGTACAAATTGCTCCACAGTTTGGCTCCATTTATCCTATCCGCAGTCTTCCCACACTCTCTTTCCCACTGCACATTCATACCTTCCATTCTCCCCTCCACCTCATTCCCATGCCTTACCTCTCCCCTCAACTTCCTGCTTGCCTTGCTCTTTCTCTCTCTCTATCCTTGGAACCTGCCTTATCCTCATCCTGCAAAGCCTTTTCTCTTCTTTCTGCCTCTCAAATTCCTGCTTCCCAGTCACTGTCTCTGAGCCCTCTCTGACCTTCTCTGGCCTGGGTAACTTCTCCCTTCTTTTGCTTCATGCATCCTTGGCAGACCTTTATTGCTGCTGTTTAAGAAACTAAATGCTCCTCTGCTCTAGTGCTTTTCAACCTCAGCACTGTGGCCTAATCAATGTGGGATGTGGCACGAGTGATCTGCAAATAAAAGTTTGCAGCTTACTTAAAAATATACTCGAATAGAATTGATACAATCCCATTTAATGTGTGAATATTCCATGTCTCCTAGTGATAGAAGAAAGGCATAAATAATAGCAGCTGGGAATTGCTTGTATCCTAGGCCATGGAAGTATGTCTGATGTGAGAACAAATTTGTCCATGCATCTTAGATAAATAAAGCTCAAGACCCAATTTTTCTTTTTTTTAGAGCAGTGGCCATTCTTTTTTATTTATTTACTCCCAAAGACCTGGCATCTACTAAGCACTCAATGCTGAACAAAAGAAAGTGTAAGTTTAAGAATGAATAATGCACCTATGTAGTTACATGTATTATCACCCAAAGAAATTTGAGATTTTTATTTCTCTGATGTTATGGGATAAGAGTGTGGGGTATGGTAGGGTAAGGGGTGCTTGGGGAAATTAACAAGGCTTAAAACGTCAACTGCCTTAGACCCCAGAACAGAATTAAAGAATGTAGGCCAGGCCAGGCACGGTGGCTCATGTCTATAATGCCAGCACTTTGGGAGGCTGAGGTGGGTGCATCACTTAAGGCCAGGAGACCAGCCTGGTCAACATGGCAAAACCCTGTCTCTACTAAAAATACAAAAATTAGCCAGGTATGGTGGCACATATCTGTATTCCCAGCCACTAAGGAGGCTGAGACATGAGAATCACTTGAGCCTGGAAGGCAGAGGTTGCACTGAACTGAGATCACACCACTACACTCCCGCCTGGGTTACAGAGTGAGGCTCTGTCTCAAAAACAAACAAATAAACAAACAAACAAACCAAAACGTAGGCCAGACCTTAGCAAAATTGCCTGTCCAAATGTTTGCCTTTGGTGTTTTCTCATATTTCGCCCTGTCTCAGAGTTTAATCTCCCTTTGCTAGTTCTTCCTCCAAATTCCATGTCTTCATATTGCCCCCTGGTAGACCAGAACCTCAAATGGCCCAACCCACAATGTTCAGTCTCTCCCTCACCCTCAGTCCTCCCTCACCCGCAATCCTCCCTCACCCTACCACATCAGGCAGCAAAGGAGGACATTTATGTCCTCTATTAAAAGTTATGTTTTTAAGTTATCAGCAAAAGAGCAAGCTAAATGAATCAGATAGCCCTGAATATAAGTCTCCATTAATGGAGTTGACTATTATAATTAGATTAGACATAACAGAATTCATCTGGCAGCTATTAATAATGTACACATGGTAATTATCATTAATAATAAGTACTATTCTTAGCCAACCCGAGTTCCTCCTTCTCTTTGTTAGTTTCCTGTAATCAGCACTGACAGCTTCCTGTAATAATACGTGCAGTTTATTCTCATACTCAGATGCATTGACACACAAACTCTGGAAAAGATGGAATGAGGTCGAGGGGGACATTAGATGGCACCTGGAGGAGGAGGACATGATTGGGAAAGAGGATGTGTGGAAGAGGAGGGCTTTGGGGGTGATGTAACCAGGAAGGAGAGGAGTGGGGTGGGATACTATGATGCAGCTCACATTGAACACTCTCTTTCCTGTTGTTCCCACACCAGCTATTACGTATATTGTCACCATCTTCACTGGGGACGTACGGGGGGCTGGTACCAAATCCAAAATCTACTTGGTCATGTATGGGGCCAGAGGAAATAAGAACAGTGGGAAAATCTTCCTGGAGGGTGGTGTGTTTGACCGAGGCCGAATGGACATCTTCCACATCGAGCTGGCTGTCCTCCTTAGCCCCCTGAGTCGAGTCTCCATCGGGCATGGAAATGTGGGTGTCAACAGAGGCTGGTACTGTGAGAAGGTAAGGGATGCCCCCAAGGACAGCCTTCCCTGATTCAACCCCTTTCCTCTTTGACTTGCAAGTACAAACTTTAACCTGAATCCAACCTCCTCCTCCCTCTGAACTAGTAACACGGCACATGGGCAACCTCTTTCATTGGGAATTTTGGGTGTTTATGTGTCCATGTGTCTTGTCTCAAAGGTGGTCAAGTACAGGGCTGTTCTGTATATGAGTCCAGGGGCCGAGCAGGACAGGTTACCCAGAGGCATTCAGTTGGTAGTTATGATTATCCTGATTCCTGGTGTAGTGTTTTACCTCAGCTTATAAATTTTTCAATCAATAAGTATTTTAAAGTATATGTTTGTATTCTGGAATACATATACTTTAAAGAACATACGTTAATAACTGTAAGACATAGACAGTGTTAAAAAGCAAACCTCAATTTTGTCTACCACACGGATCGAGAAATAGAACATTGTCAATGCTCTTGAAACTCCTGTGTCCTACAGTCATATAGTCCTCTTTCCCTCAAAGGGCACATACTATCATGAATTTTGTTTATGTAAACTAGTATTGTGTGTAACTGGCAATTTTTTCTTTCTTTCTTTCTTTCTTTCTTTCTTTCTTTCTTTCTTTCTTTCTTTCTTTCTTTCTTTCCTTCTTTCTTTTTCTTTCTTTCTTTCTTTCTTTAGACAGTTTCATTTCTATCACATATACTATTATGAATTTTGTTTATGTAAACTCGTATTGTATGTAACTGGCAACTCCCTCCCTCCCTCCCTCACTCCCTCACTTCCTTCCTTCCTTCCTTCCTTCCGTTCATTTTTGTGACTCAAGCTGGAGTGCAATGGCATGATCTTGGCTCACTGCAACCTCCACCTCCCAGGTTCAAGCGATTCTCCTGCCTCAGCCTCCTGAGTAGCTGAGATTACAGGCATGAGCCACCATACTTGGCTAACTTTGTATCTTTAGTAGAGTTGGGGTTTCACCATGTTGACCAGGCTGGTCTCAAACTCCTGACCTCAGGTGATCCGCCCACCTCAGCCTCCCAAAGTGCTGGGATTACAGGCATGAGCCACTGTGCCTGGCTGTAACTGGCAATTTTCACTCAATATTATGTTTTAGAGATTTGTCCAAATGGTAACAGAAGTTGTAGTTCATCCATTTCCCTGCTGCAAAGTATCCCATTGTATGAATGAGTTACAATTTATCTGTCCATTCTTCTGTTGATGGATATTTTGGAATGATTTCTTGATTTTTACTGCTATAAGCAATGCTGCCATGAAATTCTTGTACATGTATTTTTGTAGAAGTGTGTAAGAGCTTCTCAGAATGAAAGTGCTAGGTCACAGGGTAAGTAAGTTTTCAGCTTTATAGGGTAATTTTTATTTCCAAAGTATTCTAGATTGTTTTCCAAAGTAGTTGCACCATTTTACTCTCCTGTCAGCTATGTGTAAGAGACATTTTGTTTTATACATTCTTGTAAATACTTGGTATTGTCTGAATTTTTAATTTTTACCATTTTGGAGGTTGTAAAATGATCCTGTTGTGGTTTTAATTCTTATTTTTATGATTAGTACCAAAGTTGAATATATTTTTAGTTTTTTATTGGCCATTCGTGTTTCTTTTTATGTAAAATGTCCATTCATGTCTTTTACTGATTTTTCTATTGACCAATCTATCTTTAGATTTATTTTTAGGAGTTTTAAAATTTAATCTGAACATTAATCCTTTGTTGATAATGTATGTTCAAATATTTTCTCATAGTTTGTGAGGTTCTTTGAGTAAGATTTGCAAGTACCTAGTTTATCAATCTTTTCCTTTTAGACTGATGCATTTAGTATTATTGAAAGAAATCTACTTATCTCAAAGCTGTGAAGAAATTCTCCTATATCATTTTCTAAAAATTTTAATTTTTCCATTTATGTTTTTAAAATACTAGAGATTGAATTTTGTGAGGGAGGAATTCAATTTTATTTTTTTTTCATGTAGATATTCAAATATTCCAGCAACATTTATTGAAGGGCTTTTAAAACTTGACTAAGGTTAAGAATCACCTGGAATTCTTGTTAGATTCCTAGGCTCTAATTCAGACCTAATGAGTCAGAATTTCCAGGCAATCTGGATATTTAGCAAATAATATAGATAATTCTTATCAATAAGTAAGTTTTGAAAGCACTGATTTACTAAGTAGTAATTCATTTCCCACTGTTCTGAAAAGACATTTCTATCACACATAAAATTCACAAAATGCCTGGCTTTGCCACTGAGCTTTCTAGTCAGTTCTATTCATTTATTTAGTTTATTTCTGCACTAATAGAACACTAACTATCTTCATTTTTACCTTTATATTGTCTTGGTATCTGCTAGGGAAAATTTGTCCACCTTATTATTCTTCCTCAAGAATGTCTTGACTGTTAATAACCATTTACCCTTCCACAGAAATCTTTATTTATTTATTTTGCCACATCCCTTGAAGAACAGTGTTGAACAGAATTCATTTGGACCTACAGATTCATTTGAAAGAACTGATATCTTTACTATACTGGCTTTCCCTATCTATGGAAATGATATACTTCTTAAAATTTATGTCTTCTTTAATATTTTTCAACATAGCTTTATACTTTTTTGATAAAGAAATTGCATGCCTGTTAAGTATGTTTATAGAGACCTTATAATTTTTGTTACTATTAGAAATGGCATCTCTTTAAAAATTTTATTTTCTAATTATTTGTTGCTGATATAGAAATAGAAGTGTTTTCTGGACATTTAGTTTACATATGGCCATTTTGCTAAACTCTATTATTCTGATAATGTCTCAATAATTCTTTGTTTCTTTTTCTGTAGGAAGTCAAATTGTCTGTATATGATAATAGTCCCCCCCCCCCCCCAAAGCTTATAGTTCTTGTTTCTTTTTTGTTTATTTGACCACATGGCCTAAGACCTACAGTATAATGATGAGTCGTAGGATATCTTTATTTTGTTTCTGATTTTAAGGGAGCCACTTCTAATGTTTTATTTGGTTGATTTTTTTTCAAGTTTATGGTAGACATTCTTAGATTAAATTTTTAAAATTCCCTTCTATTTCTCTTTTAAAGAGAGTTTTTATGATGAATTGATGTTAAATTTTATCTAATGCTTTTCAGCACTTAGTTGTATGGTCTTTCTCTTACTCAATAAGTTGGAACACTAATATGACTACATTTTCAAGTGGCAAACTACTTGCTTTTTTGTAAGTCAAACATGGAGATAATAGATTGTTTTACGTGTTTTTAGAGTTATTAACATTTAACATAGAATTTTTCTGTCTGTGTTCATGAGTAACATTGGCCCCTTATTTCTTGTACAGTCATGGATTGATTTTGATTCTAGAAGAAAATAGGAATTATGTTCTTTCCTAAAAGAGGGTGTATAAAATTGCAGTGATATGTTTCCCAAATTTTTGGTTGCAGTCTCTTGCAAAATTATATAGGTGCATGTGGTGTGTGTGTGTGTGTGTGTGTGTGTGTGTGTGTGTGTGTGTTTGTGCATTTGTGTGTGTAATAGTACAGATTTTAAAAAGCAGAGTTTTTGTTTTATTTTGATTTTCTTTGCTGGTTATAGGAATATTCAGGCTTTTTATTTATTATTCAATCTGTTTTAATGAGCTTTTTAAAAGAATTAATACAGCCTGGGCACAGTGGCTCATGCCTGTAATCCTAGCACTTTGGGAGGCCAAGGCGGGCAGATCACAAGGCCAAGAGATTGAGACCATCCTGGCCAACATGGTGAAACCCCATCTCTACTAAAAATACAAAAATTAGCTGGGCATGGTGGCACGCACCCGAAGTCCCAGCTACTCGGGAGGCTGAGGCAGGAGAATTGCTTGAACCCGGGAGGCAGAGGTTGCAGTGAGTCGAGGTCTTGTCTTGCCATTGCACTCCAGCCTGGCTCCCAGCGAAGGAGTGAGACTCTGTCTCAAAAAATAAATAAATAAATAAATAAATAAAATTTAAAAAAATTGTATGTTTATAAGTTATCAAATATATTGGCATAAATTTATACACATACAATGTTCTCTTATTTTTAACAACTGATGCATCTTTTATCCTGTAATACAATTGTGAACACATTTTTATATATTATTCATCCCTTGTTGCTTTTAAAAATATGACTCTTACAAAAAGTTTATTTAGCTCTTTGAAATAACCAAGTTTTGCTTTGTGTACTCTGTTTTAATTCTATTCTCTGCTTTATTGACTTCTGTTCTTACCTTTATCTCTGATTTCTCTGGATTTCTTTTGTTGTTATTTTTCTAAATTCTTAAATTGGATATTTAGCTCATTAATTTTTAGCCTCCATTTTTTCTCATATAAGCATCTGATACTATCATTTTCTCTCAAAGTAATGCTTTAGCTGCATTTTGTATATTTTATAAAATAATTTTATTCAGTTTAATTATATTGTTTCATTTTTAAAAAGCAGCTTTGTTGAAGTATGATTAACATAAAATACACACTCTTTTAAAGCATGTAGTTCTATGAGTTTTGATAAATGTACACGCCTGTGCAACCATGACAAGAATCAATATATAAAATGTTTCTGTCACCCCAAAATGCTTCCTTGTGCTCCTTCACAGCCAGTACCCACCACTCTAAGTAACCACTAATCTGACTTTAGTCATTAAAGATTAGTTTAGTCTTTCTAACATTTAATATAAATGAAATCATTTAGCATGCAGTTTGTGTGTGTTTGTGTGTATCTGATATTTCACTCAGCATAATGTTTTGGGGATTTGTAATGTTGTTTCATGTATTAATAACTTATTTTTTATTGCTAAGTAATATTCCATTTTTAGGATATATAACAATTTGTGTATCCATTTAATTGCTGATGAACAGTGGGGTCATTTTCAATTTGGGAGTGTTACTATGAATAAAGCTGCTATGAATATTCATGTACAAGTCTTTGTATGGACATGTGTTTTTAATTTTGTTGGATAAATACCTAATAATAGAATTTTTGGATCCATGGTAAATATATACTTTTTAAAAATTCCTCCAAACTATGCAGCAAACTACATTGCTATGTGTGTACCTATGCAACAATCCTGCATGATCTGTACATGTACCCTAGAACCTAAAGCACAATTTAAAAAAAAATTCCTCCAAACTGTTTTCAAAGTTGCTGCATTGTTTTGTATGCCTGCCCATAATATATGAGAATTCCAGTTCTTCCATATCCTCATCATCACTTGGCATTGTCAGTCTTTCTATTTTTAGATATGCTCGTGGGTGTGTAAGGGTATCTAATTGTAATCTTAATGTACATTGCTCCTGATGACTAATTATGTTGAACTTTTTTTTAACGTGCTTATTGATCATTTGTACATATTCTAGGTGCCTTTGCTTATTTTATATTTTTAAATCTTATTAAACTGTAAGAATTCTTTACATATTCTCAATACAATTTTTTATTAGATGTATCTGTGTATCCATATCCCCATCTCTCTCTCTCTCTCTCTCTCTCTCTCTCTCTGTATGTGTGTGTGTGTGTGTGTGTGTGTGTGTGTGTGTGTGTGTGTGTGTTTGTAATCTCCCACTGTGTAGCTTGCCTTTTCATTTTCTTTCTTTCTTTTTTTTCTTTTTTGAGACAGAATCCTGCAGTCTCCCTAGCAGCTGGGACTACAGGTATGTGCCACCATGCCCAGCTAACTTTTGCATTTTAATAGAGGTGGGGTTTCACTATGTTGGCCAGGATGGTCTTGATCTCTTGACCTCATATTCTGCCCGCCTTGGCCTCCCAAAGTGCTGGGATTACAGGTGTGAGCCATCATGCCCCGCTCTGCCTTTTCATTTACTTAACGATGTTTATTGAAAACCAGAAGCTGTTAATATTGTTGGAAGGCAATTTATCAATTTAAAAAAAATAGATCGTTTTGGTTATTTATTATTACACTAAAAATAATTGCTTGTTTTGGTTATTTATTATTACACTAAAAATTATTTTGTAACTCATTATTTTGTGACTCATTGATTATTTTGAAGTATGGCTTTTAGGTTCCAAATATGTGTTGTTTTATTATTCTTCATTTTAAATTTAACATCATTCTATTCAGAAAACACAGTCAATATAATGCCATTTTTAAAAAAATGTGTTGCAATTTACAATGCATATTCAATTTCTGTACTGCCTCAAAAATTGAATTTAAACATTTAATTTTATTTATTAAATTCGGTTTGTTACTTTTGTTATTTGAATCTTGTTTTCTTACTAGCATTTTGTCTGTTTGATCTATTAATTACTAATAAATATGTGTTAAAATATCTACTTTGTGTGTGTGTGTGTGTGTGTGTGTGTGTGTGTGTATATAATCTCTACCACTATTGAAATATCTACCACTTTAGTGGTACTACAACTAATTTAAAACTAACAATTTTTGCTTTATGTAGTTTAAGGCTATGTTATTAAGCATAGAATTATTATAGCCTCCTATACAATCTGATACTATTTATCTCTGAACTGGCAAATTTAGTCTGCTTATATTTATTGTAATTAATGATATATCTGTTCTACTTTTACTGTTTCTTTTTTCTTCTTTTAAAATTATTTTGGGTTGACTGTTTTTCCCTATTTCCTTTTTCCCCTTCATAGTGATTTTATTCTACATACTTAATATGGGAGACCCTAAATTTAATTGATATCTCTACTCTTTTTTGGGGAATACAAGGGCCTTAGAAGTCTCTAATGGTAATAATTCTTCATGCTATTTTTGCCTAGTATTTTACCTTCATTTTAAATTATTTTAAAATATACACATTAGATATCACTGTTTTATAGAGTTGTTTGTTCAGATTTAGCTACAAGTTTCCCAGTTCGTTTGCTTGTCACTTCTTCTTGAATCTAAGACCTTAGTTCTGGTGTCAATTTTCTTCTTCCCGAAGAACACCCTTTAGAAGTTCCTTTGGTAAAGGTTTATTGTTGGTAAACTCTGATTTTGTTCATTTCAAAAATGTTTTTTACATCATTCTCATTCTTGAAAAATAATTTTAGGGTACAAAATTCTATACTGAGTTTTCCTCCCCAGTGTCTTCTGGCTTCTGTTAGTCTAATCGCCATTATCTGTTTTTTCTACCCTGATGGTCTTAAGATCTTGCTTTTGGTATTCTAATGCTTCTTTTCAATGTATCTACGTGTGCATTTATTACTATTTATCCTGACTGTGACCAAGTGTATGGTAACTATTTCTTGGGTGAAACTATTACTATTTTCTGTGTGGAGCAAAAACAAAGAAGGTAGGCTTCTCTTTGCAGATTTTTCCCTACCTACCTTTTGTCTAAAGGAGCAGTCCTTCAAATATTTCTGCTTATTCAGTGTTTCCAGTTTAGATTCTCCATTTTGTAAAGCCCATGTCTAGTCTCCTGCTTCCTCAAGTGGCTATTAATTTCCTGGTCTCTGAGTGCCTAGGATTGTCTTTTGCTTCAGGGCAGCACCAACTTTAGCATTCACATTTGCCAACTCTCTGGGTTTCTGCTTACTCTGAATTTTACTGATTCTTGTGGCTTCTCTGTAACCCCCTGGCAGCTCAGCAATGTATATAAAGGGATACTTCCCATTGCCTATGTAACATATGGCTATTTTGTGGTGATGAGGGGTTTTTCAGACAACCTAGTTTCTGGATTACCTAGTCCAGAAGGAAACATTTTAAATATATGAATTACACTAATTTTTTAAAAGAGAATGACAAAGTAGTTTTTTTTTTTTTTTTTTTTTTTTTTTTTACTTTAGGTTCCAGGATATGTGTACAGATCATGCAGGGTTGTTGCATAGGTGCATACTATATCTGGCATTTCTCCCCGTGTTATCCCTCCCCACCCTTCACACCCCGCACTGTCCCTCTCCTAGCCGCACCTCCAGCTGTCCCCAGTGTGTGATGCTCCTCTCCCTGAGTCCATGTGTTCTCATTGTTCAATACCCGCCTATGAGTGAGAATATGCGGTGTTTGGTTTTCTGTTCTTGTGTCAGTTTGCTGAGAATGATGGTTTCCAGATTCATCCAAGACCCTATGAAGGATACAAGCTCATCGTTTTTTATGGCTGCATAGTATTCCATGGTGTATATGTGCCACATTTTCTTTGTCCAGTCTATCATTGATGGGCATTTGGGTTGGTTCCAGGTCTTTGCTAATGTAAACAGGGCTGCAATGAACATATATGTGCATGTGTCTTTATAGTAGAATGATTTATAGTTCTTTGGGTATATACCCAGTAATGGGATTGCTGGGTCAAATGGAATTTCTATTTCTGGATCCTTGAGAAATTGCCACACTGTCTTCCATAATAGTTGAACTAATTTACACTCCCACCAACTGTGTAAGAATGTATTTCTCCACATCTTCTCCAGCATCTGTTGTCTCCAGATTTTTTAATGATCGCCATTCTAACTGGTGTGAGGTGTTATCTCAATGTGGTTTTGATTTGCATTTCTTTAATGACCAGTGATGACGAGCATTTTTTCATATGTTTATTGGCATCATATATGTCTTCTTTTGAAAAGTGTCTGCTCATATCCTTCACCCACTTTTGAATGGGTTTGTTTGTTTTTTTCTTGTGTATCTGTTTTTGTTCTTTGTATATTCTGGATATTAGCTCTTTGTCAGATGGGTAAACTGCAAAAAAATTTTCCCATACAGTTGGTTGCTGGTTCACTCTAATGATGGTTTCTTTTGCTGTACAGAAGCTCTGAATTTTAATTAGACCCATTTGTCTATGTTGGCTTCTGTTGCCTTTGCTTTTGGTTTTTTAGTCATGAAGTCCTTGCCTATGCCTATGTCCTGGATGGTTTTGCCTACATTTTCTTCTAGTGTTTTTATGATGTTAGGTTTTATGTTTAAATCTTTAATCCATCTGGAGTTAATTTTAGTGTAAGGTGACAGGAAGAGGTCCAGTTTCTGCTTTCTGCACATTGCTAGCCAGTTTTCCCAACACCATTTATTAAACATGGAGTCCTTTCCCCATTGCTTATTTTTGTCAGGTTTGTCAAAGATCAGATGATTGTAGATATGTGGTGTTGTTTCTGAGGCCTCTGTTCATTCCCATTGGTCTATGTCTCTGTTTTAGTAGCAGTGCCATGCTGTTTTGATTACTGTAGCCTTGTTGTATAGTTTGAAGTCTGGCAGTGTGATGCCTTCCTCTTTGTTCTTTTTGCTTAGGATTGTCTTGGCTATGCGGGCTCTCTTGTGATTCCATATGAAACTTGAAGTGGTTTTTTCCAGTTCTGTGAAGAAGGTCATTGGTAACTTGATAGGGATAGCATTGAATCTATAAATTACTTTGGGCAGTATGGCAATTTTCACGATATTGATTCTTCCTAACCATGAGCATGGAATGTTTTTCCATCTGTTTGTGTCCTCTCTTATTTCCTTGAGCAGTGGTTTGTAGTTCTCCTTGAAGAGGGCCTTTACATCCCTTGTTAGTTGTATTCCTAGATATTTTATTCTCTTTGTAGCAATTGTGAATGGGAGTTTGCTCTTGATTTGGTTCTCTGTTTGTCTGTTATTGCTATATAGGAATGCTTGTGATTTCTGCACATTGATTTTGTATCCTGAGACTTTGCTGAAGTTGTTTATCAGTTTGAGAAGATTTTGGGCTGAGACGATGTGGTCTTCTAAATTTACAATCATGTCATCTGCAAATAGAAACAATTTGACTTCCTCCTTTCCTAATCGAATACCCTTTATTTCTTTTTCTTACCCAACTGCTCTGGCTATAAATTCCAATACTATATTGAGCAGGAGTGGTGAGAGAGGACATCCTTGTCTAGTGCCTGATTTCAAAGGGAATTCTTCTAGCTTTTGCCCATCCAGGATAATATTGGCTGTAGGTTTGTCATAAATAGCTTTTATCATTTGATAACACATTCCATAGATACCTAGTTTATTGAGAGTTTTTAGCATGAAAGTTTTTGTCTTGTAATCATGTGGTTTGTGTCTTTGGTTCTGTTTATGTGATGGATTATGTTTATGGACTTGTGTATGTTGAACCAGCCTTGTATCTCCAGGATGATGCCTATTTGATTGTGATGAATAAGCTTTTTGATGTGCTGTTGCATTCAGTTTGCCAGTATTTTATTGAAGATTTTTGTGTCGATATTCATCATGGATATTGGCCTGAAGTTTTCTTTTTTGGTTGAGACTCTGCTGGATTTTGGTATCAGGATGATGTTGGTCTCATAAAATGAATTAGAGAGAACAAAGTAGTTTTTGAATACCCTCAGGACAGTTATATTTAACAAAACAACAAAATGAACAAAATCCTGAGATTAAAAACCACAAGCTCTAGTAAAAATACTGTATCTTTATGCTTACCTAACCTTTAACCTTCCAGAACCAGAACTTTTAACATAGATTTTTAAGCGCTGACTATACATTTAGAACTATGTTCAGGGGACCCACAGGGGTGAGAAAATACAACCTCAGATTTTTAGGAGTTTGTTACTTCTTAAAAAGATAAAACTAACCAATACACACTTAACAACGAGAGAACCATTCGAGAGTAAACGAGGAAACATCTGCAGGATTTGTTGAGAGGAAAGAAAGACTTGTAAATAAATTGTTGGTAATTATACCTTCCTGTGCCCTCAGCTCGTCATGGATGCCCTCCAACTTTGCCTCTATATAGGTCTACTTCTAAATACGTGGTCATGTGTAATCTTCAGCATAAATGGTGGAGTGCAACAATGGATCTCAGTGGACCTCAATCATAAATAGAAATTCTGAGGTTCTTGCTGATGAGCAGAAAAAATCCCAAAATGACAATTAGTGTCAGGAATACTTACATTCCTGCTTCCGTCACTAACTAAATATGCTAACTTGGGCATTTCATTCTCCTTTCTAGACCTCAGGTTTCTCATCTATTGAATGCAGGTGGAATCAACTATATTAATTGCCAATATATTTGTGTCAGAGGACTAAATGTTTGAGGGGGCTGCTGCCTGTGGTCCTGAGCCATCATTTATCTCTAGGGAGGAGGATTCCTCTCAGGAGTTGAAGGGGTACATACTCTCCTCTTACCATCTCTTAGCATCCTTCCCCTTGGTGTCGCTTGTAAGTTAAGGTTCATCACAGTGGTCAATAATGAGTATGGGGTGAGTATTACCTGGGAATATCTAAGGTCAAGAATTCAAGTTAAGGAAGTTACAGTCCATTTTTGTCACTGTGAACAGTAGACAACAAACAAATACCCAGTAAGACAATGGTTGGTCTAAACCTTGACCAATGAGAGGGTCGGATTCATTTTCAAGTTAAAAAGGTTAGTTTTCAAGTGAAGAAGGTAAAGCTTAGAAACCAGTAATGTGACAGTCAACATTTCTTTGCTGATAGAGGATTCTGTAGTGCGGCAGGTGCATTCCTTTGAACATTTATAATGTGAGCATTTGAAATCCATGGGTTCAGAATTGGATAGAGATAGAGACGGTATAGGAGAGAAGGTTGAATGAGGTTCAAGCCTAAAAGAGAGAAGTTGGTTTTTCTGTTACATTCCAGATATTAATTAGCTGACATGGGACTTACCTTTTTCCTACAAGAAAAATTATAGGGAATTAACCTAGTAGTCTAGTTCATTTGGTTCAGACTAACTGAGATTTTATGATGTACATAAATAATATGGTATCCAAAGAGGGTGTTGTGTATAGAGGAACTGTTTAAGATTTGAATAGCAAATCGGAAGATGGGTGATACCTACTTTGGAAGAATCCTTGGAGGATGTATTTCTGGATTTAAAATTTAATGGGTTAGACAACAGAAAAAGTGCCATTCCTTGAGAGTCCTAATACAGATGTCTCTAAATGTGGTGCTGGGAGACTGCTGAACATTGTGAAGAAGTCCCAACTGGGGACTCAGTATAGGAGACACTGTGCTCCACTCTCCCCAGGTGGTGATTCTGTGCCCCTTCACTGGCATCCAGCAGACCTTCCCTTGCAGCAACTGGCTGGATGAGAAGAAAGCGGATGGGCTGATTGAAAGGCAGCTCTATGAGATGGTGTCTCTCAGGAAGAAGCGGCTAAAAAGTAAGTGAAAGAGACCCAGAACCCAGGGGCCTCTCAGCCAGGGCCAGCAAAGGCCAGAATGTCGGACCACAGGGCAAAAGCTGTAAGGGTAGTCCACTCCTGCTTCTCAAGTCTCCTCTAGAAAAGGAGGAAAAAGCTCCCCTAACCCCACCAAGCAGCTCCACTCTTCAAAGTACAGGCCATATAGAGTCACACCCCTGGCACTGAGGCTGACTCCAGTGTCGCTAAATGGAATAAGCTGCTGTAATGCGCTAGGTGTCAACCTGAATCATTCACTACAGTGAACTCTGAAAGTACCGGATGTAGGGTGGGTAGTCAACTCATCCCCCAATTCAAAACATACTAATACACTTTCGCCATTAAAGAGAACATTATGGCACTTTATTTTTGATAGCAAGGCATCCTTAGCTTTCTAAATTTGGCCATAATGGATTTCTGAGAGTGGAACACACCTGTGTATACCCCGCCTTTCAATCCTGATCACTGTGGATTTTTCCTTTTTCCCTGAAGTAATGTACAAATCTCTTCACTTCTTCAAGTTTATGGTGCAATTTGACCTGTCTCGCAGAATTCCCTTGGTCCCTGTGGGTCTGGACGACTGACCTAAAGAAAGCTGGTACCAACTCTCCCATCTTCATCCAGATTTATGGGCAGAAGGGGCGGACAGATGAGATTCTCCTGAATCCCAACAGCAAGTGGTTCAAACCCGGCATAATCGAGAAGTTTAGGGTAGGAGAGGAGTGTGACGGGGTGGGAGGGATAAAGGAGGAGGGGAAGTATGGCACTCATCCTGGGAATTCTGGTACTCTAGCCCAGGTTTTGGACCAAGTTTGAAGACAAAAATGTACAATGGAGATATTAGGTCTTTGCAAAGGGTGACAACTTTGATGATTTATGAGCAGTGTATTGAATGCGCTACAATGTTGTTCTGACCCATTCATATGAATCAAACAGTCTAGAACAAAGTCTGGGTGAAGAAGCAAGTATGGAATGGTTGAAAGTATCCAGGAGTTGAGGAATCATTGCAGAACAGAGACCCTGAGCACACTTATTGTCAGACTGCCCAATCTGAATTGACTTAGAGAGCAAGGACCAAATTTAATGAAAAGTATGAATTTTAGAACATTAAAAAAATTCAGCTTTAAAACTTTCCATTATGCATAAAACCAGAGCAAGGATTTTTTCCCCCAATAGAAGTGCTATTTCAACCTTTAGGTAGGAATAATTTGTAATTTGGGGCTCCCCTCTCAGCACCCCATTGGTACCTCTGTTATACCACTCAGTTTATTGCTCTTTATGTATTTGTCTTTCCTGCTAGACTGTGAGCCCCAAGGGAAAGGGCATGGCTGCATTATTGATCTTTTTGTCTCTTTCAGTGCCCAGTAGAGTCCTGGGGCTGTAGGCCTGTGCTAATTTGCAGGGCTGCCCTATAGAATTTGTTATGGAAGTTTATTGCTTGGAGAATCTTCTTTAGTCTGAATCCCACTGTGGGGCAGTTATTTTTGTTCAGTTTCACTGGCCCAGACTGAACCCTCACTCTGTGTGACTGTCTTGCCCTCACGTGCTACTGGTTACAAAGGTCATGAAAAGTAAAACGTGTGAGGGTGGCTTTATTGAAACAAACCCATCCTCCCTGCTGAAGAAAGAGCCCAAAGCAGGTACCCTCCTGAGAGTGGATCAGTTATGAGGATAAACACATTTCTTCAGTTATGCCCACTCAAATGTTTTTATTTCCCACCATAGATTGAGCTCCCGGATCTCGGCAGGTTTTATAAGATTCGAGTATGGCATGATAGAAGGAGTCCTGGTTCTGGATGGCATTTAGAAAGGGTGAGATGCACCATCTTGGGGTTTGGGAGGTTGTTGGGAAAGGAACAAGGACAGTCCCTTTTGGTGACCCTGTCACACAAATTTGCCTCTGTATTTATTGCGAATGGGGACTGAAAAGGGTTATGGTGAGACCTGAATTTGGATGCAGCCACAGGGATTTCCTGATGGGGAGAGACTTCCAAAGTAGATTAAGAAAATGCTCAGGTGTTTGGGGGGCTTGCATTCTGCCCTAGTCATCTGGATGCCAGGCAAGTATGGGTGTCCAGGGAACCAGAAATACTAATCCAGCCATCTGCCCTCTACAAGGATTATTTCCAGGAAATAGCCTTGGCTTCTCTGCAGTGAGACAGCAGAATGGGGACTCCAGGGCGTGGGTGAACATCCCTGGTGCAACCACTTGCTCACCCCAGAACTTCATTCTAGATGACCCTGATGAACACTCTGAACAAGGACAAGTATAACTTCAATTGCAACCGCTGGCTGGATGCCAATGAGGATGACAATGAGATAGTGAGAGAAATGACTGCAGAAGGCCCAACAGTGCGCAGGATCATGGGCAGTAAGTACTGACAAGCTCTCCATCCTGGGAGGCAGTGAAATTCCTGTGTGGTGTCCCAATGGGTCTGACCTATGAGCTGAGAGTCTTGTCTGCTCTGCATCTTCAGGCCTCTCAGAGTGCCAGAGTGGATTTGGAAGGCCCCTGCCTCAAGACTGGCTTAGAAAAGCCATCTCCAAGTCATGATGCCAGAGCTCTACCATGATTGGTGTGGTGGGGAGGGAGGGAAGATTTATAGGCCTTCAGGTTGTCTATGAGGGGATGAGAAGCATTTGTCCTGAACAATAGTTCTCCAGAGCCTCCTTGAAAGGAAATATCCTCTTGCTGCCCTTAAATTGTGCATGAAATGCTCCCTAATTTCTGGGTTCCTATAGCCGCAGTTGGCTGCTACCTATTAAGTATTCTGTCTCTAATTAAGGGTAGTAGGAGAAGGACTAAAATTTTAATGTGGAATCCAGGAGTCACATTCAAATAGCCAAAGGAAAGAAGTCATTTTGTTTCTAGGTTATAGAGGCAGAGTACGGGCAAACACAGAGCACATGCTCTGTCCTTTTCACATGGCAGACATTACTAAGTGATCACAACATTCTCTTCCACGAGTCTGAAATGAGCTTTGTAGCCCTCAATAAAGAATTCCAAACAGACATTAACAATTGATCAGAAATGCACTTAAGATAATTAACCCATTTGCTATCCTTGTGGCTGTCCTTAAATTTTAAGCAGGAAAGCAGTATTGCAAAATTACAGAAAGGTAAAAATATATAGAAAACAATGTCACCCATAGTACCCGTAGCCCTTCTAAAGATCTCCATGTCATTTCACAGGTGATTGTGTGCTATTTATAAACACTGCATTTGCACACCCTGAAGAAGCTCTGTATATATTTGTTGAAACAGTTTGATCAGAGTTAAATACTCATAAACATAGAAACCTCAAACAGCAAATATCTAAAAAGAGATCATTTCATCTGTTAGTCTAATTAGGCAATGCTTGTAATTAGCATCATGTTTCTTTTATTTTATAGTACTTCTTCATTCTTAATTAAATATATGGCTGTAGAATATTTGTGTGCAAAGCCCCTTAAAATAGCCTGATGCAGTTAAGGAGCTAAGGACATTCTTGCCATGGTTACACAGTTAGAGACAGAGTTAGATCTAGAACAAGGTCTCTTACTTCCTGGTTCCGTGGCCATACCACCCTGCCTTCTTACAGTCAGTAATAACTGCCTTGGGAACAAGGCAATCGTCTCTCTAAATATGATAATGTATAGCCCATTTCCAAAATTGGGACTCAATATAATATTAAAGGTAATGGCAAAAATTGCAATTACTTTTGCACCTACTTGAGATGTAGTCCACCAAGGCAGAAATATACCTAATCTTACCTGATCTGTCCACTTTGCATGACAGAATTGAGCCTGCAGGTATAAAGAACTTGGGAGAGGTCTTGGGCCCTAACTGCTTTTGAAACATTTCTAATTCCCATGATTTTAGATTCTTAGCCTCTATTTCTACATTATCTGATACTGTCATTCTTGAGCCTTTTGGTAGGATTCTTTCTCGAATTTTGCAACTGAGAGCTCTGATCAATCCTTTCTGGTCTGCTAAGTCAGGGACTCCCAGATCTCAGCAGGCATTATCCCCGGGAGGGCTTGTTAAAAACATAGATTACTGGGATCCACTTGGAGAGTTTCTGATTCAGTAAGTCTGGAGTGGGACCCAAGGATCTGCTTGTCTTAACAAAGTTATATGTAATATCAATGCTGCTGTTGGGGATATTGCTGGGCTCCACTTGGAGAGTTTTGATTCAGTAAGTCTGGAGTGGGACCCAAGGATCTGCTTGTCTTAACAAAGTTATAGGTAATATCAATGCTGCTGTTGAGGAACCACACTTTGAGAACCACTGTGTTAATGCATTTACCACGTGTCTAGCTGCTCTCCAACTTCCAAAATTGTGTTGTGTTGTCTACACTCTCCCCTTCCCCTAGTCTTGGTGAAATCTTTTTTGTTTAGTTAAAAATTTAAAAGTACCGGTAGACTGCCATTTTGATACGATTTTCTAGAGAGAAATCTACTATTTTAATTTGGAATGTCCAGCATTTCTTTACTTCCATCTCCTCTTTGCCTTGAGTGAAGCATGACTTTCCTCTAAGAACCTTATTTTCCCTCTTCATGAACGGTGGGGCAGGAAGGGGGAGTTCTCCTGACTCCCTCTGCACATTCAGATTCCTGCTTGGGCCACACGTTTTCCCAATATTGCCTTCTACCCCAGTCCAGTGCCATCTTCTATTGGTCTCTGGCCCTTCCCCTCTTTCACAGAAGATGGTGTCATGGGTCCCATGGTTAGTGTCTAGACACCATGGCCTGCCATAATCCTGGGACAATGCATTAGTTTGCTAGGGTTGCTGAAACAACGTTCCACAGACAGGGTGGCTTAAATAACAGACATTTATTGTCTCACAGTCTGGAAGCCAGAAGTCCAAGATGAAGGCGTTGGCAGGTTTGCTTTCTTCTGAGGCCTCTCTCCCTGACTTGCAGACAGATGTCTTCTTGTGTCCTATTTCCTCTGTGCATGTGCATGTTTGTGTCCTAACCACCTCTTCTCATAAAGACGCCAGTCATAATGGATTAGTCCCCACCCATATGATCTCCTTTTATTTTAATTACTCCCTTAAAGGCCCATTTGGGGGTACAGGCTCAATTCAGCTCACAGCGAACAACATCTCCTGTAGTCACGGGCCCATCTATATCAAAACTGCCTGAAGTGTTTATTGAAATATAGATTCCTGGGCCCACCACCAGCTATTCTGATTAGTGTCTTTGAGGGCTGTTTCTGGTAACATGCATTTTATCAAGCATGCCAAGTAATTTGTATGCATACTAAACCATACGAGCCTTTGTCTTTCTTCTACTGAAAGCCTTACTTCTTTCAATGTCCACGGAGAAAACCCACTCACCCACATCCTGGTGCTCACTCACTCTGTCAGCTTCATGCCCACCCCACTTAGCCAGCCCTTCCCTGCCACCTCATTCAGGATCATCCCATGAAGCTACCCTTCTTCGAACCCAAACTGCACCCTCTGACTCAAGCTGCTGCCCTCCCAGCACTTTTGTGACCTTGGTACACTTCACCTCACCTTTGACCTCCTGTCACTTCGTCCTCCCCATGTATTTTCTGGTCTGTCAGGGGCTGACATGGATGGATCAGAGGGACAAACCTACATGCAGACGTCCAGTGGGGAGGAAAAGAGGTTCTGAAATCAGACAAGGATTGGATAGACCAGAGAGGAGAAGAGAAATTCAATAAATAGTTTGAAGGTGGACTGACAGGTCTTGAAGTGTGAATGCTGTGGAAATAGTGGTGAGATAAGCTTCCTGTCCAGAAAGTTGGAACAAACCTTGCAGATGAAGCGACATTTGAGCTAGGTCTTCTATGAGGAAGGATTTGACAGGCAGGGAGAGACCATGTCAGGAGGCGGTGGAGGAGATGGGGAAGAAGAGCATCTCTACAGGTTACATGTATAAAATGTGCTTGTAAACATTTTTAACAGTGTACAATTGTTGGGCTATCCTAGCTGATATTTTTTTTTGTCTTCTGTGATGCTATTAAAAAATCATTTCAAGGAGAAAAATAATTCTGGTGACAGTATGGATTGAAGGGCTGTCTGTCATGGCTATAAAGGCAGTTTGATGTCCTCTGGGGGTCCCTGACTAAATTTCAGAGCCTAAACGAACTTGAATTTATTTTTCTTGACTGCTCTTTATGGCCCACAAACATTTATCTAATGCTTGGAACACCCCTATGTCCTCACTCACCTCTGCAAGTACTCATATCTCCTTTTCTGGTTGGAGTGCTTGTAACAGTAAATAGAGTTGGTGACAATGCTTCATTTCCCCCGCTGGTACCAGTGTGAAATGCATAATGTGTAAGGCGTTCTGGAAATCCCTTAAGAAAAGAGTCTTGGACTCATGTAAAATGAGTAAATACTAATTTAAAATCAATTCTCTGAGTTTAAAGTTGTGTGTCTCTGGTTTGCTTACAAATTAAGGTCCAGCCAAATAAGCCATTAATGCCATGTCTGAGAGCCAAGAGGCTTTTGGGAGTGATTGTTCTGATTAGCACAGGTGGGGAGATACGGACAATGCACATGCCAGCTCACAATTTATTTCCACCTTGCCTGTCCCTCAGGAGCTACATGGAAGAGTAAAATAAATGAGAGCTGCATTCTCCACTGTACTTCCAAGAGAAGTGATTACACGTCACTGATGAGTGGACTCAAGTGCTGAAAATCGTAGCTTCTTGTTAATCAGACAGAGCTGTGATTTTAAAATTAAAGTACAAGAGGCTCTGTACTTACCCATCTCTTTAAAGTCTTTCACTACCGATGTCTCACAATATAATTATTTTTAATTGTCCACAGACTTCTTACCAGGAAGGAGCTCGGGACATCCATGGCTTGGGGTAGGGGCAGGGGGGCAGTTTCAGAAGGGCTCCTAGAGAGAATCAAGACCCTTGAGAACTTCCAACCAAATGGACCTCAGAGCTCAGAACCAAAGGGACTGGAATTTCCAGGCAAAAGGATTTCTAAATTCCCTTATCATTTTGCTTCTGGGGATTGCCTAAAAGTTACAGCTCAAAAAGCAGAACTGACCTTCATCATAAATAAGAGTGAAGCCAGGCTGGTGTTGAGAGCTTTCCTTCCCTGCTGTGTCATGTTTCCACGTTCAGTCTTCAGCCTCTGTCCATTCCTCTCACTGTTGATACATTGGATCATTGAGAGCGTCACACAAAATAATCAACTTCATTTATAGAAAGGCTGAAGATTGAAACCATTTAGTATTTGAATTTTAAAAGCGTTGATTAGAGAAGAGAATGATGGTTACGTTTCAGGTACTGTGGCCCTGTGAGAAGACAATATTGGTGGGCAGGAGATTTCTCCTCCATCTTAACTCATGGTTTACGTGCCCACCTATACCAGCTTTGCTCAAGGCAAGTCTGTATGTACAATCAGTCGTTATTTGCCTGTTCTTCTAACAAATGTTTTTGCCACAGACCCTATCTTTGTATACTCATATGTTTAATGGTCAAATTAATTATTCAGACGTCTGCATGTCTCCAAACAAAATGATCATATTACGGAAAAAATAATTTGTACACTGAATTCAACTTCCTGGTGATTTGTCTCATTCCAGATATACTTTTCATTTTCTTCATTTTCAATGGACTACCAATGAATTGTGTCCATTTTTAAAAGCAACAGGTATATTGAGATATGATTCACGTGCCATACAATTTACCCATTTGAAGTGTACAAGTCAATGGCTTTTGGTGTATTGATAAAATTGTGCATCCATCACCACTATCAAATTCCAAAACATTTTCTTCTCCCCCAAAAAGGAACCCCATACTCATTAGCAGTCATACCCATTTCCCCACTTTACCCCTTTGCTTCTGACAACCACGAATCTACTTTTTGTCTCTATAAATTGGCCTAATCTGGATATTTCATATATAGAAAGTTATACAATATGTGACCTTTTAAATTTAGCTTACTTCAAATAACATAATGTTTTCAAGAGTCATCCATATTGTAGCATGTATCAGTACCTTATTTCTTTTTATTGCTTAATAATAGTCCATAGTATGGATGTACTAAATTCAACTGTTGATGAGCATTTATGTTGTTTCCACTTTTCAGTTATTATAAATAATGCTACCATAAACATCCATGTCCAAGTTTTTATGCAGACATGTTTTCAGTTCTCTTGGGCATATACCTAAGAGTGAGTTTGCTGGGTCATATGGTAGCTCTTTGGTTAACTTTTTGAGAAACTGTCAAACTATTTTTCAAAATAGTTGTACTATTTTAAATTCTTGTTAGTAATGTATAAGAGTTCCAGTTTCTCAACATCCTTGTCAACACTTGTTCTTCTCCTTGTTTATTCCTTCTCAGGGTTGTTTTTAGCTATTCTGGGTCCCTTGCAGTTCTATATGAATTTTAGAATCAGCTTGTCAATTTCTACAAGTCAGTCAGCTGAGTTCTGTTAGGGACTGCACTGAATCTATTGATCACTTTGGGGAGCATTGCTGTCTTAATAATGTCAGGACTTCCAATTCATGAACATGAGATGTTTTTCCATTTATTCAGATCTTTATTTTCTTTCAACAGTATCTTGGGGTTTTCAGAGTGTATGTTTTTCACTTGTTTTCTTAAATTTACTTCTAAATATTTTATTCTTTTTGATGCTATTGCAAATAGAATGGTTTTCTTAATTTCATTTTCAGACTATTCATTGCAAAAAAATAGAAATACAATCGATTTTGGTATATTGATCTTGTACTCTACAACTTTGCTGAAGTCACTTATTCTAATAGTTTTTAAGTGGATTCTTTATGATTTTACAAATACATGGTTATGTCATCCATGAATAAGATACTTCTTCCTTTCCAATTTAGATCTTTTTATATATTTGCTTGCCTATCACCTTGACTGAAATCACCACATTGAATATAAGAGATGACTTGTTTCTAATCTTAAGGGGACAGCATCTAGTCCAATCTTTCGTGATTAATGATGATGTTAGCTGTGAGCATTTATAAATAACATTTATGGATTGATGAAGTTCCAATTTATTTCTAGTTTGTTGATGGTTTTTTTAAATTACAAAAGGGTGTTTGATTTTGTCAAATACTTTTTCTACATTTATTGAGATCATCATATGATTTTTGCTTTTTATTCTATTAATATGATAAATTACATGAATTGATTTTCAGCAGTTAAACCAATTTGTATCTCTGGGATAAATCCTACATTGTCATGGTGTATAATTCCTTTGATATGTTGCTGGATTCTTTTTGTGAATACTTTGTTGAGGATTTTTGCATCCATATTCATAAGAGATATTGGTCTGTAGTTTTTTTATGATATCTTTGTCAGTTTTGGTACCAGGATAATGCTGACCTCAGAAAATGAGTTGGGAAGTGTTCCCTCCTTGGAAGTATTGGAGAAGTATTAGTATTATTTCTCCTCTCAGTGTTTGGTAGAATTCAGCAGTAAAAACATCTGGGCATTGGCTTTTCTTTGTGGCTAGTTTTTTAAAATAATAATTTATATTTTCACTTAAAAAGCTTTGAATTTTAATTGATATGATGTAATTGTATGTATCTATGGGGTATAATTTGATGTTTTCAAACAAATATATGTTGTGTCATAGTCAGGGTTGTTAGCATATCCATCACAACATGCACTTATCATTTCTCTATGGTGAGAATGTTCAAAACATTTCTTCTAGCTATTTTGTGATCTACATGTCTTTACCGTTAACTACAGTCATTTTACTGTAAAATAGAACATCAGAACTTATTTCTCTCATTTAATTGTAACTTCGTACCTATTGATCAACTTCTCCCCATCCTCTCCTCCGCCTCCTTTCCCCAGTCTCTTTTAACTGCTCTGGTAAAAATATTGTTCGATTCCCTGCCTCCATGACATCAACTTCTTCTTCTACTTTTTTTTAAGATAACACATGGGTTAAATCATGTGGTATTTGTCTGTGTCTGGCTTATTTCACTTAACATGATGTCCTCCAACTTCATCTATGTTGTTGCAAGTGACAGGATTTTATTCTTTTTTTTTGTGGCTGAATCATACTGCATTTTGTATATGTACTACATTTTCTTTTCTTTTTTCCTTTTTTCTTTTTTTTGAGATGGAGTCTTGCTCTGTCACTCAGGCTGGAGTGTGATAGCAGAATCTCAGCTCACCACAACCTCTGCCTCCAGGGTTCAAACAATTCTCCTGCATCAACCTTCTGAGCAGCTGGGATTACAGGTGCACACCACCACACCCAGCTAATTTTTGTATTTTTAGTAGAGACGAAATTTCACCATGTTGGTCAGGCTGGACTTGAATGCCTGACCTTGTGATCCACCCACCTTGGCTTCCCAAAGTGCTGGGATTACAGGTATGAGCCACCACTCCCAGCCTATATATTACTATATTTTCTTTATCCATTCATCCCTTGTTGGACACTTAGGTTGATTCTATATCTTGGCTATTGTAAGTAGTGATGATGCAATAAACATGAAAGTACAGTTATCTTGTCTACATATTTACTTCATTTCCTTTGGATATATACCCAGTAGTGGGATTACTGGACCATATGGTTCTTCTATTTTCAACTTTTTTGTGGAATTTCCATACTGTTTTCCATAATGGCCATACTAGTTTTGCACTCTTACCCATAGTGTGTAAGTGTTCCTTTTTCTCTGCATTGCTTCCAACACTCCTTTTTTTTTTTTTTTTCCATAATAACCATTCTAACTAGAGCAAGATGGTATATCTCATTGTGGTTTTGACTTGCATTTCCCTGATGATTAGTGATGTTGAACTTTTTTTTTTTTTTTCACATATCTGTTAAGCCATTTGTATGTCTTCTTTTGAAAAACACCTATTAAGGTCTTTAGCCAGTTTCTTAATCGAGTTATTTGTTTGCTCATTTTTGCTGTTGAGTGGTTTAATTTTCTTATGTATTCTGAATATTAACCCCTAGTCAGATTATAATTTGCAAATATTTTCTTCTATTATGTATGTTGTGTAATGAACAGAACAGAACCATTGATTTCCATCTCCAAGCCTATCCTTCCCCCCAAAACTCCCCTACTGCTTATTGGCAACTCTATCCACTTAATTGCCCAAGCTAAAAACCTAGGAGTCACCTGCAGCTTCTCTCTTTTCCTCAATTACCTATCTGATCAATCACCAAGAACTATTGTGTCCAAAACAGTATATATTTTTGACTTAACATCCAAAATATATTACTAATCGGTTGACTTTTCTCTACTTCTGCTGCACCTCCTAGGCACCATCCTCTCTTTTAGACTACTATAATTATTCTGCTAACTGGTCTCTTTGATTCTACTCATTCTTTCTGTATAATCAGTTCTTCATGGCAGCCAGAGCTCTTTAAAACATAGAACAAGTCAATTTGCTTCCTTGCTTGAAGCCCTCCAATGGCTTTCTGCTGTATAAAAATAAAAAGGAGGCCACACTTCTTACCTTGATCCACTACACCCCATGTAGCTGACTCTTGTCCACCTCTGGGCCTCATCTCATATCCCTTCGCATTCCTTCTACTACAGCCCTATTGGCCTTCTCCCTCCCCCTGGAACACACACTGGCCATCCTCACACAGGGGCCTTTGCACTCACCTGAGCTCTCTAACTTTATAGCTCACACATTACCTCCTTGCAGTTGCCTTTTCTATATTTCTGAATAATTTATATTTCCTCACTCCACTCCTCACCACTCTGAGATGTTCCTCCGCTGTATCGTCTTAGTTATAGATATAACAAAGACATTTTCTTGTTCATAATTTATTATTTTACTTTCTATTGCTCCTCTCTACTCTTACTCTCAGCCCTAAACTCAGAATTCCTGTACCTTTAATGGTGCCTGGAACCTCCTAGGCTTCAGTAAACTGATTTGGGGTAGGTAAGTGAATGAATGAATGCATTTTACTTTTCAACTTATTTTAAGCGAGAAGGAGGGCTGGGCATGCAGGGTTGCAGGTCTACCTCCTACACAGTACATTTTCAACATTGGAAGAAGCTGCTGCCCTTCCCACAGTGACTGCATTTCCTACCTTTCTCTCTGCTTCCTGGCATGTCCCTATCACTGGGAGTTCTGAAGAGAAGAAGACACAATTCTTGTTCATGAAGAAAAGTTTTCTTTCTTGGGCACTCACAGAAGTTGGAGTACAACCTAAGGCAAAAGTGTTTACTGGGATGGTTGGAATTGAGGGCAGACATATTTGGGTTAGACCAGTGGTCTCCAAACACTGGCCAGCTCCATCAGAGTCCCTCAAGAAAGCTTGGAAGCAATTCAAGTTTAGTAGATTCAGCTCTGGAAATTCAGATTTGAGAAGTCTGAAGCAGGGCTCAGGAGTCTGAATTTTTATAAAAGTTTCCTGGAGGATGCTGATAATTGACAAGGACTGGGAACCTCTGGTCTGTCTCATTTGATCCCATAGCTTTAAATGGAATCCATATACCTATAATGACCAAGGGACTTGGGGATGACTCAGCTTTTGATTGGTGTGTGGTGGGATTTGGATAGTTGGGAGGAAGCCAGAAGGTCAGTCCAGATGAGAATGGAGGAGAGGAGGAATCAGAGCTTAGAGGTGGGAGCAGCAGGGCTAGGGATGGGAAGCAGGGGGCTGTCAGCAATGATGTCCCTCTCTCTGTCTGCCAGTGGCCCGGTACCGTGTGACTGTGTGCACAGGGGAACTTGAAGGTGCTGGAACTGATGCCAACGTCTATCTCTGCCTTTTTGGTGATGTGGGGGACACAGGGGAACGGCTTCTCTACAACTGCAGGAATAACACAGACCTGTTTGAAAAGGGCAATGTAAGTTACGGCAATGTGCCTCACTCGTCCCCCTCCTTCCGGTTCCCTTCCCATGTTCCCTCATCTTCCCTGACCTTTTAAAGTTGAGCTGATGCTGGTACTGGGGCCTCAGCCATCAGGGGCCTCACTCTGGGTAAGAGGGTGGAGAACTGGGGACGCCCAGCAGAGCCACTGGGAGGGCACAGCAATGCCTGGTGTATTTGGTCCCTGAGTATCTGGCCTGTTCTGATTCACTAACATGCATGAATACCTGTTAGACTCCTGAGACTATACAACAGGGAGTTAAAGAGCCACCTTAGAGGGATTATGGTCCTCCCCAACCCCTGAGCTTTGAGAAGAGGGCAGAACAGAAGGACACGGGGAAGAGCAGCGGCAGCAGCATCTTTCTCACCTCAGGGGTGGGCAGAGAGGAAAGGATGCTGGGCACTGTGGACTAGAGCACCCAGGCTGGAGGAAAGCTGGGCCCCCAGGGGCCAGTGTGGAAACTTGGCATTCTCCCCCATAGCATGACCACTGCAGGCATCTTGTTCATGATCTTTAGGAAAGAGAAATAAAGACAGACCCTAAAGGTGAGTGGGAGAGTTTGCTTCTGTTGCTAGACTCATTACAGATATGCCGGGTGTTCTCCCTATTTTCTCAACCATCACATGGGTGTTCTGGGGAGGGTGTGGAAGCAGTGGGGAAATAGGTAGGCAAGTGTGGGGCAAACCCAGCCTTGGTCCACTTGCTTCATTCTCCTGAGCCTCAGTTTTTTCATGCCTGAAATGGGGAAAGGATGCCTACCTGTGGCTGGCTGTTGTGAGCACTAGGGGTGGTAGATGTACTGTCTCTGAGGTCACACCTGGCCCACAGCACACCGTGGATGCTGAGTACAGAGTCGTTGCTGCAGTGAAGTGAGGCCAAGGGAGCTCACCAGAGTGAAGGGGATTTGCAGACAACCTCTCTGTCTCTTTCCTCTTCCACCTCTTCCTTGGTGAGGTCAGGGCAAGCCCTGGAATTCCAGTGAAGGCCTCTCTCTGAGGCCAATCCAAGCTGGCTCGATTCTTGGGATCATGGCTATTTGAAGGCTGCAGTGGCAAAAATAATCTGAGCAGGATGTTGTGGGTGGACTCAGGTTCATTTGAGGAGAGGAGGTAGCAATGCCTTTACTTCACATAGCTTTTTAAATTTCCTCTCTCCTTCCCACCCACCCACCTTTCTCTCCAGCCTTCCCTACTCTTTCCTCCTACATCTTCTGATGCCTTTGTCCATCAATCCTACCTTCAGCGTTTCTGTCCCCGAAGGCTCCCAGGTGTGCTCATATAGACTTGGAAACTCTGTAGCCCCTACTGCAGTTTTGCTGCCTCAGTGGTGAGCAAAACTATACAATTAGCAAGACCACTTAGTCCCCCTAATCAGTTCTAATCATTCCTCTCTTTGAAAGGGATCCAGTATCCCTCTAGGGTAAGGATCCAAAGGAGATTCACCAAGGAATTAGCTCATGATAAATGATTGGTGACTGATAACCACTTAACTTGTTTATGTTCTCAGAGGAAGCTATCTTTTGAAAGGAGATCATAGGGAATGGCCATTGTTTTACCAAAAAGTGCAGATCTCAATTGTTGGAAATTTGACATTGGATGATATTCCAGTGGGAGAAATTGGGGGTGGGTGTGACCTGTTCTTTATAGGTAGTTCCTGTCCCATGTGTGAAAGATGAGTTGCCCAACCCATCAGTTCTGTATTTTCTGATATCTGGGCTTGTGTCTTCCCTTGGTGTTTGGGTCCCGGGGTAGCCAACCATCCAACTGGCCCTGTGGTCCCCCTCCCCACCACAAGGCTGATGAATTTACTATCGAGTCTGTCACCATGCGGAAGGTGAGGCGGGTGAGGATCAGACACGATGGCAAAGGCTCCGGCAGCGGCTGGTACCTGGACAGAGTGCTGGTGAGAGAGGAGGGGCAGCCCGAGAGCGACAACGTGGAGTTTCCGTGTCTCAGGTACACACATCCAGCCTGCTGGCCTTTTCTCTAGCTTAGATTATGGTCCCTGCGTTTTGGGAAGACCCAGCCCCACTGCCACAACCAGCAAGCAAAACAGTGGCTTAAAGCTATAGCTAGTGCAAGAAAGAGGTGGCCTTGCTGGTGGTGCTTAGACCTGAACCTCACATTTCGCCCTTACCCCCACCACCGTGGTGAACACCAGTGTGGCATGTTCCAGTGTGCTGCTAGGTTGCTGTACGTAAGCACCAAAGTGTGGGTGCTTTTTCATAAAAAAATCTAAGAATTCCTGAATTTAAGTGAGAGTTACTTCAGAGAGTTGCAGACTGAATTCAACTTTTGAATCAAGAGTTTTTAAAAATTTTAAATAGCTTTCTGACCACACCTCTTCCCTGTTAACTTATTTTCAAAGTGTCTTACTTTGGTTTCCTTTCTGCAATTTATTCGTGAGATAAAGTTTCCTTTCTCTTTTTGCTTAAGCGTTTGGGGTTCTTAATGCAGGCAGTTTGGGCTCCCGTTGACTTGAAGAAGTCCCTGATAGAGAGATTTTAGAATGAGCAATACCAGTGTTTTTTGTGTTATCTTGGTGGTCCCCCACATTTTATGTGGCAATATCTGGAGGATGCACACTGTGTGATTGACCTGGGGCCTTGGACCGACTGGGCTCTGCAAATCTCAGTTCCAGGGCTGCGTTCTGTACATAGAGATGAGTTGCTGTGTGTCCATTTTAGTAGGGGTGGTCCAGGGCTCTTTGAGGGTAGCTACACTGAGGACAGCCCTTCTTTGAGTGGATGAGGGTGAGTTGCACAGCTGCCCAGCAATGAATGTGTTGCTATTCCTCTTACCATGCATGCAGATGTACTCACGTTCACACCTGTGCACATAGGCACACACACCCAGGCACACATCTGCTGCAGCTAGATTGCCTACCACCCCACCAACCGAAGCCCAGTAGTTTCCCAGCCATGGAGGGCCACTGGGAGGACTCCGCAGGTCAATGATTGTGAAACATAATTTGTCAATGACAAAGGGCTCTACAGTCTTCTACATGTAGCCACTGTTTGTATGACAAGGAACACATTGAAAAGGTAAGTAATACTGCAGGCAACTCCAAGTGAGTGGCACTACAGAGGACAGGCCGGGCAGGCTTCTAGGAAGAAGTGGAACTGCGCCAAGGCCTGGAAGAGAGGTCAGAGAGTGGACAGAGAATGGACAGAGAGGTCAGCGAATGAGGCATGAGCAAGGGGCTGAAGGGGTGGCTCATCCAGGGGTTGGCAAGGGGCACCTGGCATGTGGGGAAGGAGTGAGAAGGCTGGGGTGGGAGAAGGTGACATGTCAACCCTCAGTCTCCTAAGTCATGGGGAAGTGGGTTTGGGGGAGTATATGGCCTCCCTTCAAGTCATCACTGGCGTTTCCACCCCCATGCTGGATTGGAGGCTGACTGACTGGATGCCAGATGGAAGAGTTTGCGTTGTTTTAGTCCTATCTACTCAAAATATATTTATTAAGCACCTACTATATACTTACTCCCTGTCCTCATGGAGTTTATAGTCTAGAGGGAAACTGGACAAAAAGCAAGTGAATAAGCAAAGCCGGAATGACACACTGAAGAGTGGTGTGTAGAGGCTGGAGGAAACAATGGTGCAGGGGCTGGAGTGGGGTGCTGGAGGTGGGAAGGCCTGTCTGCAGAGGGACGTCGAGGCTGACCTCCCGAGGAATGAAGAGGAGAACACCAGGGGAAAGAACTAGGGTGCTCTCAAGTCCAGCAAGACAAGCAGGTAGACAGAGGCCGCTGTCCAGCAGGGCAAGGGAGCCTCTTACATGTGAGGAAGGTCCGGCCTCTGGGGTGGGACAGGGCCCAGGGAGGAGGAAGGGAGACCAGTGCGAGGTTTTGGGGAGTTGATGACGCCCTGTATTCATGTTCCAGGGCTGTAACAAAGTGCACAGGCTGGGGGGCTTAAATGACGGAAACATAACATCTCACAGTTTTGGAGGCCAGAAGTCCAAAATCAAGGTGTCGGCCGGGCTGTGCCCCTCTGAAGGCACTAGGGAAGGCTAAGGATCTGACCCGGGCCTCTGTCCTCAACCCAGTGGCCTCGGAAGTTCCCTGGCTTGTGACTGGAACCCACCTTCTCTCTACGCCTCCTCACAGCATCATCTTCTATATGTATCCTGGGTCCAAATTCTTCCTTTATATGAAGACACCAGTTAGATTAGATGAGGAGCCACCCTAATAACCTTATTTTAATTTGGTTACATCTGCAAAGACCCTGTTTCCAAATAAGTTCACATCCTGAAGTACTGGAGGTTAGGTCTTTAATGTATGAATGGGGTGGGGCGGGGGGCACAATTCAGTTCACTACACGGCAGCTTGGCCCTTAGTGGTGGCAGTGAAGGTGGTGAGAAGGTGCTTACTATACCCCAGAGAGGACACTGGAGGGATGGTTCATGGGCCTTGCCCATAAGAGACAGAGAAAGGGTCAGAACTGAAAGCCCCAGGCTTTTGCCTTTGATAGGTGGGTTAAAGGTCACGCCCTTTACTGAAATGGGGATCCTGGGAAGGGAGAGCTTAGGGCTGGGAACAAGGTTGAACTCTAGAGGTCTAGTTGGGATGTGTTTGATTTTCAATGCAGAGTTAGGTCTTGAGAAATGAATTCAGAGAAGGAGAGCACAGGGCTAGAATGTAAAGCCTGAGAACTGCAGGGGATCCTCTAGGGAGAGCTTGGATAAAGAAAATAGTGAGGACCAAGCCCTTGGGCAGGCCAGGAGGGGGAGCCCAGAAAGGGGAAGGGGAAGCTGGTGTATGCACACTGCATTGTCACATGCATGGTGCTGGGGGAGTTCAGAACCAGAAGTCTAGCTGCCCACCTGCTGTGTGACTTTGATCCAGTCTCTTGCCTGGTCTTCCGCACCGTCCTGGCCTGCATGTGTCTTACGGTGAGGTTGAGCGTATTGTTCTTTGAAAGGAGCCCATTAAAGACACAGTGATACTGATAATGCTGATGGCCAGGCAGAACAGGAGCAGAGGCTGCAAACACGCCTCCCTGCCCTCGAAAACTTAACAGTGCATGCATTATTTTTTTTTTAAGAAAATGGGTTCATATGTCTTGCTAACACATGTAGTGGTGGCATTTGCCAACTCAGGACCCAGGAGGACTTGGAAAAACTGAGAACTGGAGCCTGAGCATGCACACTGCTTCTTTCTTTACCTAAGCTGTTATTTTAAGTCTCTTGGAGAGGAGGGCACACCAGGTCTATTTATCAGAACTTCTCTTCTGCTGGATCAGGTGTGTGTGTGCACGCGTGTGTGTGTGCATACACACACGCTCCTGTGAGCTCAGAGAAAGAGTAATAAAATCACCACCAGACTGACTTATCCTTTTAGCAACATCTCACTCTGAAACTGGGCTGAAGTGTTTGAAGCTGAAAGAAACTGGCTATATTTGGAAATATCTATTAATACTCTGAAAGTATTTAGGTGGAAACAAAATGACAAGTCATGGTTTCCTTTTGCTGCTGGGGAGGGGCTGGGGGTGGATACGTGGTGGAGAATGAAGCGAGAGCAGGTAGGATTTTCAGATGGCCAAGGGCTTGCTGACTCTCCATGCTTCCCCACCCTGAGAATGGATGCTCAGGCCTGCTTCGCAACCTTCTCCTCCGCGCTCTCCATGCCAGGGTGACCTCAGCTGGACAGACGGAGTGGGAGGCTCTTAATGGATTGATTTCAGGGACTTTAGCATCCCTGAGTTCCCAGATTCCCATAATCAATGCCTAGGATTTCACCATTGTATTGTCATGTCTGGGAGTCTCCAGTGGTTTTCTTGTCTTCTGGATTCACAGCACCAAAGTCCTCGTGGAAAGGAACAACCCAGTTGTTGGTTAACAGCCAAGTGACAGCAAGGTCTCCTGGGAATGTTAGACCATGTGTTTTGTGAAGGAAGGCGAAAGAGAAGGGTTGGAAGAGACAACAGCATTGCCTTCATCGGCCTTGGAGAAGGGGATGGTCTATTAGCAGAGAGCACTGCAGTGGGGGAAGGCCTGAGCCCCATGCCGGGGAGGCTATGGAAGAATTAGTGCCTTGGCTTCCTTTGCAATCTCTGTAACCAGGGAGTTGCCTCCCTCTCAGGAGGGTAATACGGTGGGTTGCAAAGACCAGCACCAAGACATAGACAAATGAAGGTGGTTTGGTTGAGAGGCAAAGGTCTTGTTTTCTTCAATACCCTGGGGAACAATGAACGGTGTCTGTTCTGCTGCCATGAGCCCCATCACAAACCATCCTGAATGCTGAGGCTTCGAAAGCTCATACTTTCTCAGGCTGAGTCTCCATGGCCAGGGTGATAGGTGCTTTTCAGGTAAATTGCCCCATACCTTTCCCCCTGGTGGATGACCAGCAGAGAGCTGGGACCCTGGCTCACTCCAACATGTTGATGAGTCACAGCTATCAAACCCCAGCCCTGCAGGACACAGCCCCAGCTTCCTCTGGAAGGTAAGCCTCAGTCATCCCTGAGGACTCAGATCAGGGAGCCCTTCTCATTTCCCTCCGCTCTTGCAGCACTTACTCTGGTCCAATACCTATCCTTGTCTTGGTCCTCAGAGCCTCAGCTGGTCTATCCTGGCTTCTAAAGCAGGCTGCTGACAGCCTGAGCTGGGCCTTGCTTATCCCAGCATGTCTTCTCTGCCATCTACCCACCCCAGGGCCCTCAGCATGGTACCATGAGGATGGAAAGCTCTTAGAAAAAGAGGTGCTTGTTTTCTATGCTAATGATGGCTTTCAACACAGACTTTTGACAGTGATTGCCAAGGCTCTATATTATGTGACCTGCCCCCTGCCCAGCCTCCTCTGCCAGCTCTCTGCCTGTTGTTCACTGCATTCCATCCACGTGGTCCTGTTTCAACTCCTGGAGCCTCTGTTCCATCCCAGCATATGTTGTTTCCTCGGGACACCCTTCCCTCTTCTCCTGGTCTCCTTCTAACACCATGTGACATCATCCCATCCATTCCCCAAGGAGTTCCCTGCCCTCCTTCCAATCTCAGTCAAACACCACCTCCTCCGGGAAGTCCTCCTTTCCCACTCCAGGCTGGAATGCTTTGCTAGATGGTCCTGTAGAATCCTTTCACTTTGCCAGAGTCCGAGCTCTGGGCCTCCCTGGTGATTCTGCATGAATGAGTGAAGCTTTGATTGTCTGCCTGCCCCACCCAAAGAGCTAACATTCCCCCATTTGCCCACCAGGTGGTTGGACAAGGATAAGGACGATGGGCAGCTGGTCCGAGAGTTGCTACCCAGTGACAGCAACGCGACACTGAAGAGTGAGTTGTGCTGGGTGTGCCCTTGGTGAGACAGGGGCCTTCCCTCAGCTAAGCCCGTCAAGAAAACATGCACACTTCATGTTTCACAGGGGCGGCACTGGGGAATGGGGATGGGGAGACTCCGAGGGAGTGTCCGGAGAGTTCTGCCTGTGCTCCCGTACACAGCCTCTTTGCGGCCTCAGATGTGAGGCCCTGAGCACATGTGGGTCAATCAGAGTTATAAGAGCAGTAACACAGCAACGCAGGCCAGCGGTGCCAAGCATTGGCAGGACCTGTCATTCAGGCTTTGAGAAGAGAAACATTTTGAAGGGACTATAAAATAAGGATTTAAAAACTGCTGAGTATCATCCTGGAGGCCTTAGAGTTTCCCTTACTGGTGATATTTCTTCCATTGCTTGGGTTTGATCGTGAGCTTTAGACAAAATTTAAAAGAAACTTACCTCCAGAATCCTTGACATGACCAATACCTCATGTTTATCATTTATCATCTCATTTGAGCTCTGCAATAATCCCAGAAAATGAGCAGAGCTGATGTTGGCCATGGGTCACATGGAGAAACTGAGACCTGGAAGAGCTGAAGATATTTTTATTTTTATTTATTTTTTTATTTTTGAGACAGCTTCTCACTCTGTCAACCAGGCTGGAGTGCAGTGATGTGATTTCAGCTCACTGCAGCCTCAACCTCCCAGGCTCAGGTGATCCTCCTGCCTCAGCCTCCTGAATAGCCAGGGCTATAGGCATACACCACCACACCTGGCTAATTTTTATATTTTTTGTACAGATGGGGTCTCTTTATGTTGCCTAGGCTGGTCTCAAACTCCTAGGTTCAAATGATCTACCTACCTTGACCATCCAAAGTGCGGGGATTAGAGGCATCAGCCATGGCACCCAGCGGCTAAAGATATTTATATCTGACCTTTTCTAAGGTCAGACTGCAGTGTTTGAACTGGAGTGTCCCATTTCTGGTCTCAGAATTACAGAATTTAAGATCTGGGAAGCAACCTAGGAGATGAAATAACCCATGTCCATGGACCCTTCTTCACCTGCAACCCCAGCAACACCCAGGTGTGTAGTCAGTGATGGAGCTGGGACCAGCACCCAGGGTGTCTCTGTCTATGTCACTGTCCTTCCCACTCCAGCAAGCCCCTATTTCACCATGTGGACAGGGCCTCCTGGCCCCCTGCTTCCTCAGTCAGAGCTTCTGAAAGCATTTAGATCAAGCCTATCCAACCCGCAGTCTGCATGCTTGTGGCCCACAAAGGCTTTGAATGTGGCCCAGCACAAACTCATGAACTTTCCTAAGACATAAATTTCTTTTTTCAATTTTTGTTAACTCATCAGCTATCATTAGTATTAGTGTATTTTATGTGTGGTCCAAGACAATTCTTCCAATGTGTCCCAGGGAAACCAAAAGATTGGACACCCCTGGTTTAGATGAAAAATGGTGTAAGAAGGAGGTTTTCTTTCCAGTCTCTGCAACTACGTCTTTCAGCAAGGACAGAAGTCATTTCCTCAAGCGCCATTGTGTGGCATGAAGGGAGCTGATCTGCACCAGACCCACAGCTCTGGCCTTCCCCAGGGCTGGACCCCAGGCGAAGTGTACTCAGCTGACTTTTTCCAAATCTTCCTAGTGGGAAGACCCTAAAGTGGCAGTGAGTGGCCGACCTAGGAGTGAGCATCACTCTCCTTTCCCAGTGCTTCCTCTTCTTCGCCCAAGACACCCACCCAGAAACAAGTCTGGAGGACTGAGGGTCTTGCCTTATGTTATTCCACGACTCTTTTTCCTCAGGTGTTTTTATTCCTGAAGACAGATGATGCAGACTTTCCTGGCTAATAAAATGGAGTGACACCCTCGTGGTGGCCCAGTGAAGAGCAGGGGGCTTCAAGTCCACACGAGGGTTTCACTCCTGGCTGGCGACTTCTTAACCGTTGCCATCCTGTACCAAACACGTGGCCTTCTGAGGCTCAGATTCCTTGCCTGTGAAACCACAGTCAGAATCCTTAGCAACAATACCATGTGTATAATGCTCTAGACCAGGCATCCCCAAACTTTTTACACAGGGGGCCAGTTCACTGTCCCTCAGCCCGTTGGAGGGCCACCACATACTATGCTCCTCTCACTGACCACCAATGAAAGAGGTGCCCTTTCCTGAAGTGCGGCGGGGGGCCGGATAAATGGCCTCAGGGGGCCGCATGTGACCCACAGGCCGTAGTTTGGGGACGCCTGCTCTAGACTCTGGAAAGGTCGATCCTTCCTTTGTCTCAGTTTCCTTGTCCACTGCTGGAGAAGCTAGACCAGGTGATTGTGGGAGATCCTTTTAGCCTCTTACATGTCGGTGTTCTTGCTTGTCATTTACATGCTTTCCAGTTCTCAGCCATTCACCTACTAGAATTCTGATTTTGTAATTGAGGAGACCTCACAGAGGTAGAAGGAACCCCTGCCCCAAGTTGCAGGGTTGCTAGAGCAGGGGCCTGGATTCTCAATTCCCAGCCTGTGCCCCTTGCAAGCCTCCAGCTCCAGACTGCCCTCCTGTACGGATTTCCTGCTTCCTGCCACCCCCTGCACTAACCCCCTCCCTTCCTCCCTCTGCCTTGGGCTGTTCAGACTTTCGCTATCACATCAGCTTGAAGACCGGGGATGTCTCCGGAGCCAGCACAGATTCCAGAGTCTACATCAAGCTCTATGGGGATAAATCTGATACCATCAAGCAAGTTCTTCTTGTCTCTGACAACAATCTCAAAGACTACTTTGAATGTGGCCGGGTGGATGAGTTCACTCTTGAGACCCTGAACGTTGGAACTGTAAGTCTTCTTCCCAAGACCATGTGACATCATCCCACCCATTCCCCAGCACCCATTCACACATGTGACCACAGACATATATATCCACACATAGTCACACATGCACACATGTACATGGGGTAAACACATTTTGAAGGGGAAAAACCCACTTGGGAGTAGTTAGTGAGGTATGTTGTTTTCTAGCTGTGACCTAGAGCAGCTGAAGATATGTAAACAGGGGTGACGCTTCCAGAGCCTCTTTGGGGGTGGAATGTGTATTTTCAGTGGCATTGCCTCAACATTTTATTTACCTACATATCCAGGACCAATGTACATGGGTCATACACACTGGAGAAGGAGGTACTGAGCGCAGGGAAGGAAAAGAGAAAGGAGGACTAAGAAAAGGGGCTGAAAATACTTCCTAATTTCAAACTTGAGTGTGCATCAGAATTGGGGCAAGGAAGCTTCCTTCAGTGCACACCTCTGGGCCACACCTGAGAGATCTGCCTTGGGAGCTGGAACCCAAGTGCCTCCAGATCAAGGCTCCAGGTGGCTCTGCTGCAAGCCCTTCATCAAAGAGAAAGCTGAACTAAAGCACAAGGACAGACTTGAATCAGTCATCTACCACTGCAGTCGGGAAAAGAGGCCAGAGTGAACTGAACCCAGCTTAGGTTTGTGCAGAGATTTACAGGGCTCTTTGAAGTGGGGATGGGAGAACAGGGGGAGGTAAACAGAGGCTCAGTAGAATCAGGGGAAAAGCACAAAAAGCAGTAATGGGGAGTTCGGCCCATGCAGAACCCATCTGGGTTTGCTAACTGATGCTTTTTGGCATTCGGGTCCTATCCTCCCAGAGTCTGGCAGACAGAAGCCCTATCCTCAGGTGTTGTCTGGAACCCAATAGTACATTCTTTTGACAGCCTTGAGTTTTCTAAGGCAGGCATAGCAAGGGGATTAGGGTAACCCTAGGGATATGGCCTTGAGCTGTTAGAAACTATCTTAGTGTTTTGTTCAAGTCTTTACAGGCCAAGATTGAGGCTCAGTTGAGAAAGGGTTCAGGAGCCTGGCTAGAGTTTGACCAAGGTGAGAATCTTTCTTGACATCACCTGGAGAAACGCAGTTCTAAATCTTGGACTTGAGCATTGGGGATGTCTCTAGAAATGACTGAGCTGGGATCTGTGTTACTACCGTTGCACTCGGGGTGTGGCTTGGTGGAAATGGAGACAGTAACAAGCCCTCGACCTGGAACCTCACCTTTCCTTCCCCTTCCCTCTCTGGGAGTCCCACCCTGTCTCAGGTCCTAGGAATCTCTTCTTCCATCAAAACTCACTCCAGGAAAAGATCTCATGTCAGTCATTGATACCTCAAGTTAGTGAACTTAAATCAATGTTTTCATTTATACGAATGTATTTACATTTTAAGCTGAATCAATAATTGCAGACTGAAAAGGCTGTTCCCTTTACTAACGGATTTTAGGCAGCAGCCAGCAGGTAAATGAGACCTCTAGGAAGAGTAAGGTGGCAGTGGGAGGGCATTTAAGCTTCTTCCTAAGTTTCTGAAACGCCCTCAACAAGCAGTGTAGCCAAGACGTTGGGAGCATAGGCTCTGGCTACCAACCACATATTTGAGACCCATTTCCATTTACCTGCCATGTATAAGTTATTTAACCTAGGTTTGCCTCCATTTTCTCATTCATAACAACATAGGGTACTAATGGGGTTGTTGTTACCCTTAAATATGTGAAAAAACCCATGTACTCATACTAAGTGCTCAGTAAATGCTACTGAACAATTAGTCTATGTCAGATGCAAAGTGTTGTAGAAGTGAATTAGTACCTGACCTTAGGGAGCATCCAGTCATATCAGACACCTACCCTTTCAGCCAATTCCTCCCTGGGACTTTCACAGTCCTGGCACCACAGAAGGACAACAAAACTCTTCCCTGTCCCTCAACATGCACCCAGAGGGCTCTCAGGGTTTGTAAGCTTAAGCTGGTTTTCTTCTGGTAATTCCAGGGTACTAGGCTGCATGCACTTAGCTCTGATGTTGCCATTACCAGCTGCAAAGAGCCACTTAGGACTTGGTAGAGTGAAAGCAGGCTCTCATGGACAGTTTTCTAAATCTGGCCTTTAGGCACCAGACTCATGGCTAACATCACCTCTTCAAACCATCACAGAGAGAATCTCCCCCACTAACATGGTTATTGGAAGTTGATGGCAAGCATTTTAAACACATGCTTTCTCATCTGGCCATGACCCAACGTGATTAAGTGCTAGTGGAGCTTTCAAGGTTCTTGCAACCTCCCCTCTTGCTTCTCTCCATGGCCCTGGGAGGTGTGCTGGGCTTAGGAGAAGGGAATGGTGGCTCCAGGCAGGTGAAGTGATGCCCTGATCCCCTGGCTGGCTAATGGCGGTGCAAGAATGGTACCCTAAGCCTCCTATGGAGCTTTCCTTTCTTGGGGACTGGAGACATGGGTTGAGTAGTGCTGTTTTTACTGGTGTTTGGGGAGGTAGAGATGGGGACATGGAGGTTCCTACACACTGGCTCCTTGCTCACCCTCACTCGGGTTTCCTTCAGATCAACCGGCTGGTGATTGGGCACGACAGCACTGGCATGCATGCCAGCTGGTTCCTGGGCAGCGTTCAGATCCGTGTGCCCCGCCAAGGCAAGCAGTACACTTTTCCTGCCAACCGCTGGCTGGACAAGAACCAGGCTGACGGGCGCCTGGAGGTGGACCTGTATCCCAGCGAGGTGGTGGAGATCCAGAAATGTATGGAGAAGACTGTGACGGGACCAGCCATTGTTCCCCACAGGGGACAGGGCTGAGGGGAAGGAGGAGGGGCAATGTGGGTCTTGCTGACAAGTGTGGCTGATAGGGTCCTGCAGGGAGAAAATGGGGGCTCCCACTGCCTCTGGCACCATGGTTCTGGGAGGGAGGAAGGGCTCATTTTATAGATGAGGAAACTGAGGACCCAATGGATGAAACACTGTTTTCCGGAATAAAGGCAGCAAATGACTTTATTAGGAAATACATACTCTCAACCCTGTATAGGAGTTTGAGACCTAGATCATGTCTTCTGCGATGAAGACTGTCTGAGGAGATAGAACTGTTTATTTATTCACTTATTTTTAGAAAATACACAGTCAGCCCTCCACATCTGTGGGTTCCACATCAGTGGATTTAACCAAGGATCAAAAACATTTGGAAAAAAATTGCATCTGTACTGACATATACAGACTTTTTTCCTTATCATTATTCCCTAACAGTGCAGTATAACTATATAGCATTTACATTATATTAGGTTTTATAAGTAACCTAGAGATATTTAAAGTGTACAGGAGGATGTGTGTAGGTTATATGCAAATACTATGCCATGTTATATGAGGGACTTGAGCATCCTCGGATTTGGGTATGCTTGAGGGTTCTGGAACCAGTCCCTGCAGATACTGAGGAATGACTGTCTGTTGAGGGTTTCTTTCTGCCAGCGCTGCTCTGAGCTTTGTGGAGGCAGCCGTGAGCAAAATGAACAAAACCCTTGCTCTCACAGGCTTTATATTCCACAGGGGAGATGAACAATAAGATAATGCCAACGAAGAGCCAGGAGGAACATTAAACAGGATAAAGGGTTAGCAATGGTGTGGGGGAAGGGCCTTTTTGGATAGGATAGCAACATTTCTGGGGAGGAAGACAGTGAGACCAAAGCCTGGCACAGAGAATGTCCCTTCTCACTCTGCATTTTTTTTAGATGGAGCCTCACTTTGTAGTCAGGCTTGAGTGCAGTGGTACGATCTCAGCTCACTACAACCTTCACCTCCCAGGTTTAAGTGATTCTCTGAGTAGCTGGGATTTACAGTCGTGCACCACCAAACCCAAATAATTTTTTTCTATTTTTAGTAGAGACGAGGTTTCACCATGTTGCCAGGATGATCTCGATCTCTTGACCTCGTGATCCACCCACCTTGGCCTCCCAAAGTACTGGGATTACAGGTGTGAGCCACCGCGCCTGGCCTTTTTTTTTTTTTTTTAGACAGAATCTCGCTCTGTCGCCCAGGCTGGAGTGCAGTGGCACAATCTCGGATCACTGCGACCTCTGCAACCTCCACCTCCCAGGTTCAAGTAATTCTCCTGCCTCAGCCTCCTGAGTAGCTGGGATTACAGACGTGTGCCACCCTGCCTGGAAAATTTTTGTATTTTTAGTAGAGACGGGATTTCTCCATGTTGGCCAGGCTGGTCTCGAACTCTTGACCCCAAGTGATCCACCTGCCTTGGCCTTCCAAAGTGCTAGCATTACAGGCATGAGCCACCGTGCCCAACCTCACCTCTGTATTTCTACATCTGCCCTGAAAGCAGCTGCCCAAGGCTCAGGTCCACAGCAGCTTCCCTGAGAGGGAACCCCAGCATAAAATCACTTCTCCCACTCCCAGAACTCTTTGAACCCTTTTTTGTGTGTGCCTTTACTCTCCCCAACCAACCTGCAAGTTCCTTTAGGGCTGCCTTATATACACATGCTTTGTAATGGCACCTGCCAGTGTGAGAATTAACTCCTTCCTTTGTTTTATAAATTAACACTGGAATTCCATCAGAGTAGTATAGATACTAATCAAGAAGATAAAGATTAGAAAGCAATAGTTTCCTTACCTACTTCTTCACCCTACCCCACCGCTTTTCTTCAATGGTAACAACTTTACTTTAGAGATTTCCTCTAAAATTTAGCTCTGCATTTTAAAACGGTATACCTATAAATTTTCATGTGTTTATTTTTTAGAGACAGGATGTTTCTCTGGCACTTAGGCTGGAGTGCAGTGACACAATCATAGCTCACTGCAGCCTTGGCTCCTGGGCTCAAGCAATCCCCCTGCCTCAGCCTCTTGAGTAGCTGGGACTACAGGGCCATGCCACTACAGCCATCAGTTTTTATTTTTCTTTTATTTTTGTAGAGATGGGCATCTTGCTGTGTTGCCCAGGCTGGTCTTGAACTCCTGGCCTCAAGCAATCCTGCCTCAGCCTCCCAAAGTAGTGGAATTACAGGCCTGAGCCACTGTGCCTGGCCTCAATTTTTAAATTTTACAGTCTTAGACATTATCTATTAACTTTCTACTATGGAAGATGAGGATTTAACTCTTAACATACACAGTCACTTGTATTGGCCCTAACATGTGTGCGTGCATACATGCACACACACACACATTCTCTCTCTCTCTCTCTCTCTCTCTCTCTCTCTCTCTCTCTCTCTCCTTCCAGCCTTCAATACACCTAAATCAGTGTTCAATTTTTATATTATTATAACTATGTCAATATTCATGGCTGAATCACCTACCTTATGATAATTGCTTTTCACCTTTTGTAGAGTTTTTTGTTTTTTCTGGAATGAGTCTCCTTTTTCAGTGTATCGCCCTCTCTGTGCTCACCACTCTCTGTGTTACTGTGCTAGGCTTTTTCTGGAATGAGTTTCCTTTTCAATGGATCGCTCTCTCTGCTCACCCCTCTCTGCGTTACTGTGCTGGGTTTTCTTCTGGAGTGAGCCTCCTTTTTTGATGGATCGCTCTCTCTGTGCCCATCCCTCTGCGTTACTGTGCTAGAGCTGCCTTGTCACTGTGGACTCACCTGATCTCTTTGCATCCCTGGTGTCTCTCTGTGTGCCACAACTTTCTTTTCTTATAAAGACACCAGTCAGCTTGGATTAGGACCTGCCCTTGGGGGTGTCATTTAAACCAGTCACCTCTCTAAAGACTCTTATCTCTAGACATAGTTACATTCTGAGGTACCGGGGTTAGTGCTTCAACCTAAGAATTGAGGGAGTGGGGGGATGCCTAATCACTTCTTAAAGGTCCCAAACTCATAACATGGTTACAATGGCAATGACATTTCAGCATGAGTTTTGGAGAGGACAAATACGCAAACCATAGCAGGCAGGCACACAGAAGGGCTCACCAGCTGGTATATGACTCCACCTCCTTCCTGGCATGTGTGGTGCAGGGGATGCCTGGGATATGTGTCTGATTGCTTGCATTTGGCATTTCCACCACCTCTTCTCTAAGCCTCAGTTTGCTTACCTGCAAAATGGGAATGATTGTCCTTACTCGGGGTGCTGAGGTGAGGATTAGGTAAGTGAACGGCTGCGAAGCACCAGGCACATGGAACAAGCTCGTGAAGTGTTTGTTTTGTTGCTATCACTGTCATTGTTATTGTTACTAAGTGTTCCATTTCTTCTGCATGTGCCCGCCCAGTGGTCCACTATGAGGTTGAGATCTGGACGGGAGACGTGGGTGGCGCAGGCACCAGTGCCCGAGTCTACATGCAGGTCTATGGCGAGAAAGGCAAGACAGAAGTGCTCTTCCTCTCCAGCCGCTCAAAAGTTTTCGAACGGGCGTCCAAGGACACATTCCAGGTATGTGGGGTCAAGAAGCGGGCGGTGCCAATAGCAGGCCCAGTGGACACCAAGCTGCTTCTCTGGGTATGCTAATTTCCTCAGTCAACACTCACCTGAGAATGGGCTGCCTCCCTCCAGCTGAGTTGAAAACGCTTCCTCTCTCCAGACTTAAGCTTTCGGCCTGAAATAAAGGGATTGGACTAGATCAATGGTTTCCACCCCATGCTCATGTTGCAATCACACGGGGAGCTTCAAGAAAAAAGTGCTGCCACACCAGGCAAATCGGAACCTCTGGGGATGGGATATGTTTTCTCGGTGTACTTTTAAAAGCTCCTCCAGGGATACTAACATGCTGCCGATCCTGAGAACCGTGGGGGCGGGTGATTGGAATCTGGCAAAGGTGGCACCAAGGCTGTGGTTCCTCCACTCATTCCTAGCCCTGTGGCCTCTGAGTCTACAGTTCTCTGAAGCCGGATGAGAGGGAAATGCTTCCCAGCCAGGGCACTGGGAGACTTGGGATTTTGTGGCTGTTTCCTGCATGTCCCAGGTCTCCTTTCTTCCTTTCCAAGTCTTTCGATAGAAGGAAAAAAGAGATGAGAATGTGAGCATATTGTTGGCAAGAGAGGAGGGTGCAAGGGTGGCATCCCGTGGGGAAACATGGATGTTTTATTGCAGATGTGAGAGTGTGTGTGCATGTGCAGATGTGTGTGTGCAGGCAGCACGTTCACGCTGGGTGCTCTGTGTTTCTGCATGCCAGGAGCATCTTACTTTCAGCAAAGAGTCCTTGTCCAGTGCCCAGGAAACATGGTCCTGGCTGAACTGGGGCCTGGACCAGGGTCACAAGTATCTGGAATATCCAAGATGGAGGGAGCCTCATTGAATCAGATGCCCTCATACACTGCTGAGGAGGCAGAGGCCCAAGTATTTTAGCTCTCGGAGCCTCCACTTCCTCATCAGTTAAAACCTAGCTTTATGATACCTGCCTGGCTGGCTTCACAGTTCCTGTAATGATCAAGTATCAATGTCAGGGAATGCACTTGGGAAGGAGTGCCCAAATATGGAGATGGAACTGGAGAGCATGTCTTCTGGATGCCAATTCACTGGATGTGGTGGTGGGTGAAGGCACAGCTGGGCAGACAGATGTGAGGGAGACCAGGGGTGCTGCAAGCTGGCCTCCTTGGGAAGGCTGATTGCAGGTGTGCTGTCACATGGGAAATGCTTAAGAGGGGAGCTATTGTGCTGAAGAAGTGACTTACCAGGTCCAGAGCCTGTCACCTAAGTACTTGAGAAGGATAAATTCCGCTCTCCCAGGGGCCCTGGGCTCTAACATGACTGGTGATTTTCGGGCAAAGGTGGGTGCATTGTGGACTCATGAACAGGAGGTCAGAAGGCCTGAGTTCTTATGAAGGTCTGGACTTGAATTGTAGGACACTGTGGAACTCATGGGACGGCTTTGGCCTCAGTTTGCCCTGGGACTCAGTGGAAGAACTGGTGGGACCAGGATTTGAGAAGGGTCAAACCCCAGACAGGGGCTCATCAGCATCAGGAAGCCTGGGAGGACCCTGACTAGCAACAACCCCCATGTGAGCCCTCCCCTGAGTGCTGCAGGGAACAGGTCAGACCCTACCTCAATGTGGGTCCTTCCTCAGAGCCTGGGGCTCAGGAGGAACTCAGGTCTCATGATCTAGAGTGGATGACACCATCAACACTGCCTTTTGAGCCAGTTGCGTGCTATGCCCATCCTGGGAGAGACTGAAAATGATAGTCTCTGCCCTTAAGGAAATCATCATGAGGGCAGGGACCAGCTTGTGAGGAAGAAGAGGGCATCCAGGCCAGACCAGCACCAGAGCTAAGCTGTGGGACACTTCCGTGCTCTTGGGGAGGGGACAGTCAGGCTGAGGCCATGTGCTCAGGGTTGGGAGAGAAGGGAGCTTGGGCCTTTGTGGGTGTGGGTGAAATTTTTGTTTTTGAAAAGGAGCACTCTTGTTTTTATATATGGTTAACACTGAAAATTTTTGTAAAGAGAACACAGGGGTTCAAAGTTAAAATAAAAGTAATGAACACAGGAACCTGAATGAATAGATCGTAGCTACAAGTAGAGGAAGGGATAAAGGCAGGACAAGTAAGGAGGCTGTATGAGCCATGATATCGGCATAGAAATCACAGGAATGAGTGGGGTGTGTGTGTGTGTATGTGTGTGTGTGTGCGTGTGTGTACATGTGTGTTTAAGAGAGAAGAAGATGGAGACCCCCTTGATCACCACAGAGGCTGGAAGAAATAAACTTGGTTGGAGGATGGAGCCGGGTGATCCCAGTGGAACCAGCACAGGTGTGGCTGGAGCGAGGGAGCTGGTGGAAGGGTCTGAGCACAGAGGCCCCAGCCCTCTCCATTCTGCAGCTCAGCAAACAGGCCCTGCACCTGGCTCTTTGGGGGAGGCAGGGAGGACACTGGGGCCACCACAGCCACTGCCCTGACTTTTAAACAGCTGGAGGCGGCCGATGTGGGCGAGGTCTACAAGCTCCGGCTCGGGCATACGGGCGAGGGCTTTGGGCCCAGCTGGTTTGTGGACACTGTATGGCTGCGGCACCTGGTGGTGCGGGAGGTGAACCTCACACCGGAGGAGGAGGCCCGGAAGAAGAAGGAGAAGGACAGGCTGCGGCAGCTGCTCAAGAAGGAGCGGCTGAAGGCCAAGCTGCAGAGGAAGAAGAAGAAGAAGAGAAAGGGCAGCGATGAAGAGGACGAGGGGGAGGAGGAGGAGTCGTCCTCATCAGAGGAGTCCTCGGAAGAGGAGGAAGAGGAGGAGACCGAGGAGGAGGAGGACGAAGAGGAGGAGTTTGGGCCAGGGATGCAGGAGGTGATTGAGCAGCACAAGTTCGAAGCCCATCGCTGGCTGGCCCTGGGCAAGGAGGACAACGAGCTTGTTGTGGAGCTGGTGCCAGCTGGCAAGCCGGGTCCTGAGCGTAAGCAGCAGGGGTCAGGGGTCAGACAATTCCCCTAAAGGGGGCCCATGGGGGCAGGGTGCCTAGATCCCCTTCACATAGAAACCAAATAGGTGGGCATCCATCATGGTTCCCAAATAGCTCTCTTGACCTGCATGTGAAATGCTACCACCGACACCGCTGTTTGGGGATAAGCATGGCCCTTGCCCTCAGGTTCTCAGGAGGAATCAATGACTTTGGGAGGAGCACTGATGTGACTCAATACAACTAACTGGGGGACATGAGGTGGGAGGGCTGCCTGCTGGCTCCATGGTGAAGGAGTCCTGGGTTGGAGGAGGGGCAGTTTAATCCCAGGTTAGTGTAGATGCATCTGAAGATCCCTCCTGCTCCGGGATCTGGCTGGATCTGAGATGCTGTGCCTCAGATCCATCCACCCCAAGGCCTGGGGCCCTCCACGCTGCATCTTTCTGTGTCTCCAGCCAACATCTATGAGGTCCAGGTGATCACAGGGAATGTGCCCAAGGCCGGCACTGATGCCAACGTCTACCTAACCATCTACGGGGAGGAGTATGGGGACACGGGCGAACGACCCCTGAAGAAGTCAGACAAGTCCAACAAATTTGAGCAGGGGCAGGTAGGGTGAGGGTCTCTGGCCCCTGGGTGGGTGCTGTGGGTGTGGTGGCCTCTGAGATTCCTATGGCAGCCCAACCCAGCATAATGGCTGCTGTGTCTAGTGGCGTGGCTTGTTCATACCACCAGGTTTCATGGCAGTACCTCTTCTGTAACACTTATACTTTGGGGTGGGGTGGGTTATAAGAGAATTGCAGGCAGGGTCTCAGCACATGGAGCCCACAGGCCAGCTGACCCACAGGAACAGAGAATGGTGTTGAGTGGCAGACGCCGGGGCACTCAGTAGGGGAGCCAGGGATTCAAGAGGAAGTCCTTGCCACAAGATAGTGTCTTGAGGAAAACTAGGGGGAAGGAGCAGCTTAAACTGGGCTTTGGCAGGTGAGAATGGTATAGACATAGAAGACGACCCTGGAAGATGTTCTCAGAAGATGGAACTGCATGAGCAAAGATATGGAGGTGGAAATGGGGAAGGGCAGTTTGGGACAGTGAGTCTTCCAGCTGAGCTATGGTCAGCACTGAGCCTGAATGGATAAGCTTGGATAAGGCCAATTTAGAGTATGGGGTGGGTGGGGCCATGAGAGGCTTAAAAGACAGGCTGAGAAGCCAGAACTGTATCTTAATGCAGTGGAAATTCATGAAAAGAAATGCACATTCCTTACTCTTCCAGGTGCAGTGGGAAAAGCATAGATCCTTCAGTCTTGTCCTTCAAGATTTGACAATATCCCCTGGCTAGAAAACTATCTCTTATCTCACCCTTTCTATTCCTGCCTCTACCCCAAAGCCAAGTTCTCTCATTAACACATATTTTTAAAAAATGAACTAGATTCATTAACATATTTCTGGGCTCATTGCTTGATTGCTTGATTTATTTCAGGGGCTCCCTGCTTTTTCTTTAAAGAATCTCTCCCATGACTTGAGAATGTAGTTTATTTAAGTGTTTTCTTTGAAAATTATAGCCACATATATCTGGATTGGGAAACAATTTCTATAGAGGACCACATAACTGGTACAATTGGTAAAATTTGAACATGGACTGTATACTAGATAATAGCATTATGTCGATGTTAAATTTTCTGAATTGGATCATTATTGTGTGATTATATGGTAATATTCTTGTTCTTAGGAAATCCATGTTGAAGAATTTAGGGTTAAAGAATCATGGTGTCTACTACTTACTTTCAAATGATTTAGAACAACAGAAAGAGCAAGAGAAAGAGAGAGTGCAAGAGATGCATGGAGTGAGAAAGCTAATGTTACGAATAGGTGCAGAAACTCAACAAAGGCATATGAACTTTCATCATGCTATTGCTGAAAGTTTTCTGTAGATTTAAAATCTTTTTCAAAATTAAGAGTCAAAAAGATGATATCCAAGAAGACCCCCTGGCATGGGCTGCTTCCTCCTGTGCACAGAGCAGTTGTGTACATTCACACGGTGTAGTCCACATGCCCTCTTCGCACCTGAATGGTGGGCAAATCCGTCTACAGTTTCTGTCAGTCACTTTGGATTTGCACAGCACCAGCTCATAGCAGTTACTTAATACGAATATGTGATTGAAGCAGATGATGCACACACGTGCACACATAGCAGAGGATCTCAGTGCGCCCCTTCGCCTACGCACAAAACACCCCCCACAAATGTAGGCATCCGGCCACCCAACCTATCTTCTCTTCTGCCTCTTTCAAGGTCACCTTCACTCTTCTCTCCTCCTTCCACCTTCCTGGACATAATGAGAGTAAGAAGATCCCTTAGCAGGGATGAGTTAGAGAAACAATCGTGCAGAACAAACACCAGACTAACGAGCGACATTCTCCATCATCCTCACGCTTGGTTGCTTTGGGTCTCACCGTCGGCCTCTGGCTGCCCTGGTCCTTGGGAGGGTGGAGCTGATGGCCAGGTTGGCAGGGGTGGGTCTTACCCCACTGAGTGTTCCCTGGCCCTTTCCAGACAGATACCTTCACCATCTATGCCATTGACCTGGGGGCCCTGACCAAGATTCGGATTCGCCATGACAACACAGGCAGCAGAGCAGGCTGGTTCCTGGACAGAATAGACATCACTGACATGAATAACGAGGTCACGTGAGTGTGGGGGGCAGGGAGGGGCGCTGCTCTGAGGGAGGCCATGTCTGCACTGAGGTAGTCCTGGAAGAAGACCGGGGGTGGGCCGGCTGTGACATCAGAGGGTGAGGGTGGGCTAGGTGACACCTGAGGGTGAGGTGGACTGGCTGTGACATTGAAAAGTAAGGGTGGACTGGGTGACACCTGAGAATGAGGGTGGGTGAGTATGAGGGTGAAGCTGGGGTGATGTCTGAGGCTGAGGGTGAGCTAGGTGATGCCTGAGGGTGAGGGTGGGCCAGCTGTGACCCTGGAGGGTGAGAGTGGACTAGGTGACATCTGAGAATGAGGGCGGGTGGGTATGAGGGTGAGGGTGGGCTGGGGGTGATATCTGAGGCTGAGAGTGAGCTGGTAATGCCTGAGGGTGAAGGTGGGCTGGCCGTGACATTGGAGGGTGAGGGTGGACTGGCTGTGACATCGCAAAGTAAGGGTGGACTGGGTGACATCTGAGAATGAGGGTGGGCCGGCTGTGATGCCTGAGGCTGAGTGTGGGCCGGGTAACATCTGAGGGTGAGGGCGGGCTGGTTGTGTCGCCTCTCATGGCTGCCAGAGCAGGTCACTCACATTGCAGGCTGGATGGGCATGGCTTTTCTCCCTCTTTTCTCCTTGGTAGCCCCCAGTATCACCTACCCTGTGAGATGCTAATCCAGTAGATCCCCCAGACCAGCAACTCTGGAGATCCATCAGTTCAGAGAGACAGGATTTGCAATCCCTGTCAGATCCTCCTCGGCCCAGTCTCCAGGCCCACGCACAGCTCACCCACAGCCTCTCCATGTATAAATCAACTTCTAGTACATTCTTTTAATACTCTATGCCAGGGGTCAGCAGACATTTTGTGTAAAGACCAGACAGTAAATGTTTTAGGTTTTGCGGGCATCTGGTCTCTGGAATGACAACCTTCCTGGTGTAACACAAAAGCAGTCATAGATGATGCCTAAATGATTGGGTGTGGCTGTGTCATTTTGACATGTGAAAATTATATGAATTTCAAATTTCAGTGTCCATAAAGTTTTATTGGACACTGAAATTTGAAATTCATATAATTTTCATGAGTCAAAAAGTGTTATCCTTCCTTAGATTTTTTTCTTCCAGCCATTTAAAAATGTAAATCCATGCATAGCTTACGGATGGCCACAGGGTAGGCCTGATCCGTAGTTTGCTGACCCCTGCTGGAGGCTCACAGCTGCCATGTGAGCTGGGCTGGGAAAAGAGTTAAGTCTTCCCACAGGTCCACACCCCAGGGAGCTGAAGCCACAGCCCCAGAATCAGTCAGTGCCACGGCCAGGACCAGAACTCCAGACTGACCATGTTAAATCGGACTTCTTTTCCATTAGGACGCATTGCCCCTTGAGTGTAAGGGGCCCAGGAACAAGAGAGAGAAGAGAAGGCCCCTTGTATGAGTGGAGTGGGACAAAGAAGAAAGCATACTTGATCTTGAGTGGGCTTTGGGGCTGCTGAAGACCTGCCAGTGCTTAGAATTTAGTGGGCATCTCATCAACAAGTATTCGTGGACTTAAATCAACTTCCCAGCCCACAGCCTTGTTGGGCTCCCCTCTGTGCAGAGCAGAGGATGACAGGGTTCTTCCATCTCCCACCCCGCCCTGCCCCACCAACCCAAGGGAACACTGAGCCACAGCTCACAGATAGTCCAGTTTCCTGGTTTTTTGTGAGGTCATTGTCACAGAGCATAAAGGCCATAGAACAGCCCCTTGGCTGGCAGCCAGGGTCCTGACCTGGGGTCGGACCTCTGCCAGAAACTCATCAGGTCACCTTGGACAAGTCTTGCCATCTTTACAGGCTTTCGTTTCCTCTTCTGATAAATGGGCTTCATGATGGCAGCCTAGATGGCTGAAAATGTTCTGAAAATCCAAGGCATTTAAGCTTGGAAAGGAAAAAGTGCCGCAGAACCATGAGGCTGGGGACAAACTGAACATCCCAGCTTCCCCTTGCCTCTCCATCAGGGTTAGTAATTCTCTGCCACTGATTTGGCATTTCTGGGCTAGCCCAATAATTTAAAAATTATTATAGCTTTATAATCTATTGTAATGCCTGTCAGTACTTGTCTTCCTTCATTATTCTTTAAAAATATTAGCTATTCTTGCCTTTTTCAAATCAAGACATTAAGTGACTTGAAAAAAAAAATCCTCTTGGAATTTTGATTGTTATGCCATTAAGTGTATGTGTAGAGAATTGCATATTTAGAATAAGTGCTACCCCCTGGTATACTTTCCATTTATCCAGCTGTTTATGAACCTCCTTAATGCTTTACAATTTCCTACACATAGCTGCTACACATTCTTGTTAAGTTTATGCCCAGGTGTATTATATTTTATTGCTCTTGTGAATAGAATCTACTCATTACTCTTCTTTTCCCCCTTTTATTGCTCTTGTGAATAGAATCTACTCATTACTCTTCTTTTCCCCCTCCCTTTCTCTTCTTCCTTCCTCCACTCTCCCCTGCCCTCATCTCCTCCTCTTCCCTCCCCATCCCTTTCTGTTGGTGTGGCTAGTTTACAGTCCTTTGCTTCCTTTGCTATAGAAGTAGCAGTCTATCAGGGCTCTGTGATGAGCCAGCCTTAACGATCTTCAAGCCAAGAGCAACTCTACGCAAAGCCTACTGTGGGAGCTAGACAAAAAATTATAGAAGTTCAGAAGAAACCGAATCAGAATAGTGAATCTTCCCCTTTCTTAGAGAGACGCCATGTTTTCTGAAAATACCTAGGGCCTTCCCCAGGCTCTCCAAGACCTTTATGAGCTCAGGAAAAAGGGCTTTGCAGCCAAAAGGATTTGAGAGCACTGACATCTCTCTCACTGTTGACATGTCCAGTCAACAGCCTCCATGCAGACTGGACCTCTTGGACGCCTCTCTGCCACTCATGCCCTGTCCCCGGTCAACTGGCAGAACTTATTGGCCCTTCCATCAGAAGAGCATGAGTCCGACCTCATTCCCTCTCTCTTCACCATCCACACCCCCTGGTCGAAGCCTCCAGACCTGCGCCCACTTCCCCAAGGCCCTTTTATTGCCTACAGAGCCCAGTGAACAGGATCACACCACTCCTCCGCTCCAAATCCTGCCAAAGCTTCTGTTCACTCCGAGTCAAAGCCAGCGCACAGTTGGTGGCCTGCTTGGCCTGCAGGTTTGCTTCATGCTCCTCATCTCTCTTTTCTGGGCCCCCCTTGCTCACTCCTTGCTGTTCTTTGAACCCAGCAGACATGGTCCCACCTCAAGCCTTTGCATTTGCTGTTCATACTTCCTAGCAGTCCTTCGCCCAGTGGCTCCCTGTCATGCTTTCTTGAGGCAGGTCTCTGCTCATATGTCACCTCCTCAGTGAGGGAAGCATGCCCCCATTCCCCTTCCCCTCATTTCTCTTTTTCTGTTTATTTTTCTTTATATCAGCTTAACATCTGACCTACAATAAGTAGGTGTATTTAGGCACTGCTCATCTCTCCACAATAGAAGGTAAATTCCATGTGGTTAATGACCTCATCTGTTTTATTTACTGCTGTGTTCACCCCAGTACCTAGAAGAGTACCTGGCACACCACAGGCACACCATAAATACTTATTAAACAAACTAATGAATAAAAATGATGGTTGATGTGTTGATCCATTCATCAATTTGACAAACACATGCCGTGCTAAGTGCTGGGGGTTAAATAGCTGCCCAGATAGGACTCTGTCTTTGAAGAAAGGAACTGTGATGGTCTAGGAGTCTGATGATTTAGGTTCAGGTACTTTCTCTTCCATTCCTATGTGGCCTTGGGAAAGGCACTTGACTCCTCTGAGCCTCAGGCCTTCCATCCATGCAATGGGCATAATAAACCTCACCCAGGAAATCATAATGAGGACTAGACAGAAAATGTGTGTAGAGGCCCAGCACCCTGCCCCATCCCAGTGCAACACAGCTGTGATTCTTTCCCCTTGGCAATAAGAGTCCAATTAGTTAACATTGAAAAGTGGCTTAACAGCTGAGAAAGGCTGTGGGAACGTGTGGGATTATTTTTAAGGAGCTAACACCCAAGTGAAGGAGATAAAACACAGGTGACTATAAGGCACAGTGACAGTGGTGATTGTCTCAGGGGTGACCTCAGGGAGGGGAGGGAGTCATGGGTAGGTGCATCTTTGGGGTAAGTTGGCATCTGAGACAGGCCTTCATGAACAGTAGCCTTGGATGTTTGGTGCTTGGAACAAAGAACATTAGAAGTGGCTGAAAAAATGCGATGCAGGTGGCACAGAATTGGACAATTAAGGGGCACACACAGAAAGGAATGAATAATTCTATTTGGTGCATAAGGGACATGAAGGGGTGGGAAGCAGGAAAAAAATGGAAAGGGAGGCTGGAGAGAAACAGATGAGGACATGCAAAGCCGTGCTGAGGAGCTTGAGAACACAACCAGGCTTTTGGTTGGCTGGATTTCACAGAGAGGAAGACAGAAGCAGGAGAATGCCAGCTGGGGTCAGGCACTGGTGGGAGATGCTGGCCTGAGCAGAAGGGATTGGGAGAGGATATGAAGCCATGGAGGCTGCCACTCCCTGTGAAGTCACCGAGGGAGAGCTCAGCATGGCCCAGGGGCTGTGCTGTCCAGGTGGGGGATGGCAGTCCAGGTCTCAGCAGAACCACTCCTAGTCCTCCTGACCTCAGAGGTTGTGGAGAGCAGAGGAGCCTGATTGTGAAAACACAGGGAGGAGGGGGCTGGGGCATGCAGGTTTATTGATCTGTAATTCAGTTGCCAAAAAGAGAATGTTCTTGTTTCTAAATGGAAGATAGTTGAGGTCCTTTATAGGAGTCCCAGGCTGGCAAAAATCAAGATTGTATGGGAAAGCCTGTTTCATGCTGGTTTGTAGCTCTGGACTGTGAATGGCATTTTTTTGTTGGTTTGGTTGTTTGTTTTTTCTGCCTGCCGAAGTGAGTTAGATTTTTTTTAACTTGTGTTAGAAAACGTATAACATAAAATTTATTACCTTAGCCATTTTTTAAGTGTACAGTTCAATAGTGTTAAATATATTCACATTGTTGTGTCTTAGATCTACAGATTTTCTTAATCTTGCATAACTGAAACTATACCCATTAAACAATTACTCCCCTTTTCCACCTCCCCCCAGCCCCTAGTAACCACCATTCTACTTTTTGTCCCTATGGCTTTGAGTACTCGAGGGACCTCATATAAATGAAATCCTACAGATTTGTCTTTTGTGTCTGGCTTGTTTCACTTAGCATGATATCTTCAAGCTACATCCATGTTGTAGCATGTGGCAGAACTTCCTTTTTAGGACTGAATAATGTTCCATTGCATGTACATACCACCTTTTTAGGTGGATTTGAATGGGTGCCTTAGGATCTGAGGTCTCCCTTGGGTCAATCTGGGCTCTGCACACAGCCTCACATCCCTTTGGTAAAGGACTACTCTGTTCCAGGCTTTTTACAAGATTGTGAAGCTGGAAAATTTTATGTTTGAACTCCTCCTGCCTTCTTTAGCCTAAGAGGCTCTGCTCCTTGGCCACTCTGAAAAAAAAATGACAGTTTAAAAAGGCCCTAGATTAATTTTTGTATTAATAGTGATGTCACATTTAGAATAAGAGGCTAGTCTTTTCTTCCCTCCTCTGTGCTGCTCAGATAATTCTTGGAAGTCTAAGAGTTGGCACCAGCTTAGGTAAAAGGATGCTAGAATAAAGAAAGTGCATCTTCAAGGAAAGAGTGGTGGTTAAATAAGAAACCTAGGAGTTATCTCAGGAATTTTGAGGAAGGGAATGAGAAAGGTTTACCCCAAGAGGAGACAATGCCTTTCAATTCTATTGATATTTATGAGTGCCTTGTGTGCCAGGGGCTGTGGATACAATGAGTAAGCAGACTCTGCATTCATAGGTCGTAGTTCTCCCAGTAGGAGAAAAAGACAAATATACTCCCTGAGCAACCTCTTCCATTTTTATCACTTCAGTTACCATTTATTTGAGAATAATGCTCAAGTTGTATCAGTCAGAATAGGCTAGGTTCTGCTAAGTAACAAACTGGCCTAAAGTGTCAGTGATCTAACACAACATAAATTTATTCCTCACTTATACTATACGTCTGATGCAGGATATCAGGAGACTTTGCTCAGCATGTTCACTCAGGGACCCTTGTTGTTGGAAGCTTTTCCTCAACATATGCTTCTGTGATCATCCTTATAGAGGAAAAATGATTTGACAAATCACGCACTGTCTCTTGAAAATCCCTTACAGCCCAGGGATTCCATGTATATTAACAACCTAAAAATTCAGAGTTCTTCAGCATCCAAAGCTCTGAGCCTCTAATGTTGGGATTTCAGAATACATGACAGAGATGGTGGGATATTTGGGAGTATGTTGTATTGAATTAGTGCATCTTTGTTAAGTCGTTTAATCATCGGCTCTGCTACTTTGTCACCCTGTTCATATTTATTGGCTTGCTGATTAAATGAAATTGTGCTGCTTTCCTTTTTCTTTCAATACCCTAACTAGCTGCATTTTTAAGATTTGCAATAAAGTCTAATGCACTCACTTTCAAAGACAAAGTGGCAAATGCCAGAAAAGCTGAGAATATGTTTAGTGTCCTGGGTTTCATTCACATTTGATGTGATATTCTATGTTTTCTCTACCTCTGTTCCCAGCCCTTAAACAAATATTTATGTTTTAGTTGATGGCCTGGGGGGTCCCATAAGACCCTTAATAGTTAAAGACAGATGCTATTCTTGAATGTTTTTACATGTGGCAAATATGTTGGGTGGGATTTCCAAAAAGGTTGAACAAAAACAAAAACAAAATATTGTTAAAATATTTTCTCTTAAGTTTGATCTTACAAAAAGGTGTCCTCTAGAATATCTCCCATTCCTCCAGGGATCCTAGAATTCCTAGAATGTTGAGACAGAAAGGACCTTTCAGCCTTCTGGGTGGTACAGTTCAGTCCCTAGGGTCTCACAATTTGTTAGGGACAGAGGAGGGAAATAAATCCTGAGTTCCTGAGTTCCAGATCCATGCTTTTGTCATTACACCACTCTGCCAGGATTTACTCAGATATTGTCCAGAGTTCAGCTTATACATAAAATGAAAAATTCCATATGAAATTATTTATATTGTACAACAGTCAATTTTGCAATCGCCTCATTCAATTTTTTTTACTTTCAAGTGGAGTTTATACTTTTAACAGTTTCAAGCTTTTGATTCAACTCCTGCTTACTGAAGCCCTTACTCTTTCCTTCCATCATCTTCATTTAGCAGCATGTTGAGTTTATCTGGCTCAGCACACCTGCACTCCTCTCATCTCCTTTGTTCACGAGGAATCCCCTGCCTGCTCTCCTCCCCAGTATTTCGAAGCCTGGCTGAGCAGGATGTATTCCTGTAGGAGGAAGAGGCAGGTGTCAGTAGGCCTGGCATCCTGAATCTTCATGTGTGCTTATTGGCACTGTGGAGATAGAAGCCAAACGCCCAGCACACAGGCCAGACCTGGCTTCTGCTTTCGTTCTGTCTGTACAGTGAGCAGTTCTGAGAGGAGACATGCTGCTGTCTGCAGTGAGCGTGCTGAGGGGCTTTACATTGTGATGCAAGTATCTCAGGGACAATGGAGATTTCGCTCTAGGAAATCTAGACTCTGCATTTTCTCTTTGTGTGCATGGGAGGGCTTGTACCTTTTCTTTCTATCTCTTTGACTTTTTTTCCCTCCCTGGCTCTTTCTTTGTGTGTGTCTCTCTCTCTGTTCTTGTCCTCCACCAACTTCCTACATACTCTGTCTCCACCTCTGCCCTGACCTCACCTCTTTCTTTATTTCTGTCTCTCTTCCTTCATTGGCCATAATTTAGAACTATAGCCTATTTATTCATAAATTATTTGATTGGATAAAATGTTAACTTTCCTATTCATACATTTAAAGATGAAGAAGCAGAACAGTATGCATTTTTCTCTTAAACACTAATTTAATGGTAGTTTAGTTTATATTGCCCCAGGTTGAGCTCCTTTAAATCCATCCATCAGTATAACATTGCCCCCCTCCCCACCCCATCTGAGCCTATTGACTGAGATCTCACTCTCTGGTTCTGCTCCTCTGACATTTTGATACTTGGAGGCAATGAAGACTGTAGGAAAATGTGGGACTCAGGCAGAGATGAGACCTTTGGCCTGCACTGCACCCACCTCTCCAGACTTTGACAGAGATGGGACTTCCAAGACTGGAGAGGTGGGAGCAGTGCAGGCGAAAGGTCCCAGCTCTGTCTGAGTCCCACATTTTCCTAGAGTCTTCATTGCCTCAGGGCAGGGGTGGGAAAGGAGCATAAAGAGGGTAGAATGGCCCCAACTTAGATATAAGTTGAATTCTCAGACCGACCCTTCGTGATGTTCTGGGAGCTTAGTGGCCAGAGAGGAGCTGCCCAGACCACAGCCTCCAGAGATCCCAGGCATGGGCCAAGGAGAATGAAAGGGAAGGGAAGTCACAAGAGCAACAGTAGCAGCAGCAGTGCTTACTGAGAGCCTACGCTGAGCCAGACATTTTTATAAGCACTTTATAAGTCAACACATGTAGTCCTCACAACACCCTATGTAATAGGCAATTTATGCTTACTTTACAGAATGGTACACTAAGGTACATAATAAGGTTGCCAGTTAAATTTGAATTTCAGATAAGCAATGAATAATGTTTTTGTATAAGTATGACCCAAATATTAGATAGAACACACTTAAAACATTATTCACTGTTTATCTAAAATCCAAATTTAATAGGGATTTTGTAATTTTATTGACTACATCTGGCAACCCTAGGACAGAGAGATAAGGATGTTTACTCAAGGTTGCACAGCCATTACTGGTAGAGCCAGAATTTAAACTGGACAGTATGACCCAGGGGAGAGTCCTTAATTAACCCACTCTGCTTCCCATTCCTGGCCCTACCTTCACTCTGTCTAAGTACCTCCTTTGTGCTGGGTGTTACCTCCACGCTGAGGAGTCTGACTTGGACTTCCCTTTCCTGGCCAGCTCCTCAGCCACACTCTTTGTACCTTCCAAAAGCATATGTAATTGGTTCATTCCATTAAAATCACTGTTCCAACACTTACATATTGTGTACCTACTATGTACAACCCTCTCTACTGAATTAGCACTGGCTAGCAGATTCATTCTAGAAAGGGTTGGAACAGTCCCCATATGTCCCTTTCCTTCTAGATACTTCCATCCAATGCGACCCTGATTGAGGCTCTGTGTGCTCCAGGCAGATCACATAATCATTTTCAGCAGGGTGCCTGGAGACAATGTCCCCATGTTTGTTCTCTACCCCTGCAAATAACCAAAGGAGCGATTCCCAGGATAGGTAAAGCAGCAGGATAATGTTGTCAGGGGCAGACAGGGGACAGTTGGGATGCCATGGAGGAGGTCATCTCATTCTCAGCTCATGACTGCTCCAGGACAACACCTTTCTAAGAGGACATTCCAATCTTTCCCTATCCACCCCCACAGGTACTACTTTCCATGCCAACGTTGGCTGGCAGTGGAGGAGGATGATGGCCAGCTGTCCAGGGAGCTGTTGCCAGTGGATGAGTCCTATGTGCTGCCACAGAGCGAGGAGGGTGGGCAAGGCGGTGACAACAACCCCCTCGACAACCTGGCCCTGGAGCAGAAAGGTTTCCTAAACTAGAGCTGACTTCTTTTCCCCAGCACCCCTCCCCTCTGCCTCTTCAACCCTAAGTATCCATCTTCCTTTCCTCCCCTGTGGGCTCTGGGCACTTCCTCTTTTGACAATCTATTGCAGGCATCCCCAGACTTTTTACACAGGGGGCCAGTTCACTGTCCCTCAGACCGTTGGAGGGCTGCCACATACTGTGCTCCTCTCACTGACCACCAATGAAAGAGGTGCCCGTTCCTGAAGTGCAGCGAGGGACCAGATAAATGGCCTCAGGGGGCTGCATGTGGCCTGCGGGGCCGTAGTTTTGGGGACGCCTGATCTATTGTATTGCCTTCTCATTCGATAAAGGGGGCATAGTCTCACATAGCTTTTGTAAGCCTAGGTATAAAGCACACAGCTTAGGACTGAGTTATTGCAGGAATGGAATGGATTGGATTGGAATCAAATTGAATGAATTAGAATGGAGTGGATTGGACTGAAATGGGATATTGGAATGGAATCGATTGGAATGAAATGGAATGGAATGGGATGGACTGGAATGAAATGAAATGGAATAGAGTAGAGTGGGATGAAATAGAGTCGAGTGGAATGGAGTGGAGTAGATGGAGTGGAGTGGAATGGAATGGAATGGGGTGGAATGGAATGGGATGGGTTGGAATGGAACAGAATGCATTGAAATGGAATAGAATGGAGTGGAGTAGAATGGAGTGGAGTGGATTGGAATGGAATGGGATAGGTTGAAATGGAATATATTGGAATGGAATGGAATGCATTGGAATGGAGTAGAATGGAGTGGAGTGGAGTGGAATGGAATGCATTGGAATGGAATGGAGTGGAGTGGAATGGAATGGAGTGGAGTGGAATGGAATGGGATGGGTTGCGATGGAATGTATTGGAATGGAATGGAATGCACTGAAATGGAATGAAGTGGAATGGAGTAGAATGGAGTGGAGTGGAATGGAATGGAATACATTGACATGGAATGGAGTGGAGTGGAGTAGAATGGAGTGGAATAGAATGGAGTGGAATGAAATGCGTGTAGCCACTTCTGATTCAGTCTTGTGTCCTCTCCTATAGGTACTCAGTGCATTTTTTCTCAAGGGAAGGAATAAGCAGTAACCTCCAAGAGTTCCATGATGTTCCTTTAAAATATGCATGCCTAAAACTCCTCCCAGCCAGGGGGAATCAGAATGATCTCCTGGATGCTGAGCCTCTGACCCTCAAAGTCACCACAAGACTCCCCTAACCACCCTATCAACTCTATTGAGGGCTTCCTGTATAAGCCAGAGGTGAAAGACTCATATTTCTACCCTCTGTACATTTCCAGACTAATGGTGATTGCAGAACAACACATGCTGAAAGTAAAATGAATCCTAGAAATGGCCAAGAGGAACATAGAAACATACTTATTACTAATCACAGGGCTCACAGATATAGGATTGAAGGGGCAAGAGAAAAATTGGAGTGATAAGGCCAATGAGAGTGAATCAAGGAAGCCCTCCTAGAGGATGTAACTGTCCTCTTTCCACCTTTCATGAGAGGAACAATCTATAACTCATTGCTCTATACTTTTCTCTTGGCAGATAAATCTACCACATTCTCAGTGACCATAAAGACTGGGGTTAAGAAGAATGCGGGCACAGATGCTAATGTCTTCATCACACTCTTTGGCACGCAAGATGACACTGGTAAGAAAGCAGTGCAGGGCCAAGGTTCACCCACATTCCTCCCCAGGGAGACCAGAAGACTTAGCAGAAATTTCCAAGGGAATCTCATTATGCCTCTTCTCTCAATAAGATGCAAGAAACTAACCTCATCAGGAAAGGCAGTTCCTTTTTCCTAAAAATGTTTTCTCTTCTCTGAGCCAGCTTTCTTCTTCTTTCTAATGGTGAAGGAAACCCTGACTCTACCCAATAACAATCTGGGACAAGGTGGCCTTGCATAACTTCCAGTGAAATTCAGCCATGGTACTCTCAGTACAAGACACTCCAGACATCCTAGAGTTGTTCAGGGGCCTTCGCCCAGGTATTCAGAAACGGTGGTGCTTAGTGTTGGGTCCCGCTATCTGCTCACACCACTGTCCAGCCATTCTGTTGAGTTTAGAGAGGAGTCAGTCCCTCAAGTAGTCATGATACATTTGCTGAAAATCCTGCAGGTCCAGAACCTAGTGTCAAACATTATTGAAGAATAAATGGACCTAATCCTTGACCATGGGGTGTTCATATCTAATACAACAATGTGCTGGTAGAGAGCACGGACTATGGAGCTTGGCTGATTGGTTCAAACTTCCATTCCACCATTTATTAGCTGTGTGACCTTTGGCAAGTTGCTTAATCCCTCTGTACCTTAGTTTCCTCTATTTGCAAAATGAGGATAAAATTAGTATGTGCCTTATAGAGTTGTAGGTCTAATGAAGTTAAACATGTACAACATTTGGGACAAAGTAGTACTCAATAAACATTAACTACTATCATTATGTAATAGGCTGGATAAAGCAGATAATATATAGTGAAATAATGAGGTCATAACCTACAAATGTATGTGATTACCATCATTCCTGAACCATGGCCAAAGGAATTGATGGGACTTGGCAACTGCTTTTATTCACTGAGGGCTTTCTATGTGTTAAACATATTCTTGAGCATCCAACAGTCAACTCATTAAATCCACACAACAGCCCTATAAGGAAGGCATTAAGACCTCTCCTTTTCGATATTTGGAAAATCAAGTGTCAAAGACATTATATAGCTTTCCCAAAGCCACTCAGTGGTAAGTGGCAGAGCTAGACATTGGACCAAGGTCCGTCTGTCTCTCTGTAGACTTAAACAAGTCTGCAGTGAGTCTAGGAATAGCAGAAGACTTTCTACCTGAGGTGGGCCCTGGGCTAGGACTTATTGGGGTACAGGGACTTAATGGCAATGCAGTGCATGCTGAGGCAGGAGAACACAGCGATTACTCTGAGATCACCCCAATTTCAGACTGACACTGTAGCCAGTCTCAGGACAGATTATAGATGTGAAATCACTAGAGAGGGGCCTTAGAAGTCATCCCTCCTCTGTCATCCAGAGAAGATGCTCCAGAGATTCCCACATGTTCCATCCCTGAAGGAAACCCTCTGTTTCCCCAGGGAACAGAGGGAGCTTGGCTTTGTCACTGGCTCCCTCTCCATATAGAGAATTATGAAGGTATGGGAGTAGTGCAGCATTGACTTTGGGATCCACCACTGTCTCCTGGATGATTTTAAATAAGGTATCTTTTTCTACATAAACTACAAATAAAAATGCACACATTAAAGGGTTATTGTAAAACTCATTGAAAGAACACACACCAAAAAAAATCCCACTGTACAAAGGCGCCATTGGATGATAATTGCACAGTCTAAGTTTGATGGAAGTTCAGAAATTTGGTCATTTTTAGGAGGGATTAAAAGTTTGGGTCTGACTAGGCTTGAAAGGCCTCAGGTCCAGCCAGTCATGCTGGGATCATCTGGTCGGCAGGAATGACCCTCCTGAAGTCCTCCAAGACAAACAGCAATAAGTTTGAGAGGGACAGCATCGAAATCTTCACAGTGGAGACGCTGGATCTAGGAGACCTGTGGAAAGTCCGGCTCGGCCATGACAACACAGGTGTGGCTTCCTGCCTCTGTTTCCTGCTAGGAGTTTAAGGACCATGGACAGGTCCCTGTGGGCATCTGGGAAAGACTCTGGAAATGCGAATGTCATCTGTTTTCTGTAATGACATAGCTTTCTCAATCCCTTTAGCCCACTAGAGCCCAGAGAGTCCTCAGCTGCACATAGAGTTTCTGGCCTAATTAGTCTACGGTGGTACCTGGACACTGGCGATTTTTAAAGCCATTCTCTATCTTCCAATCTCAGTAATTTTAATACATAGCCAGATATGAAAATCTCCAATCTAACTCAGTAGTTCTTTGAGTGTGCAACAGAACCACCTGGGAGGTTATTAACTCACAGATTTCTTGGCTCCACCCCCAGAGCCTTTGATTCAATTGTGGCATTCCTGTCATTGGGTAAGATTATAAAGCTTTTGTAAACACAGGCTCTTTCTGGCATCCCTGAGTTCCGTCTGAAACCCCTTCTTCAAGGAAGTGCAGCATCCTTTCTTCCTCTCAGTGCCTTCCCACCTCAGTCCCGCACTATCCTCCTATCATCTCCTATTGATGCTCTTTTAGCCTTTTTAATTTCCCTGACAGCAGCCTAGAGTGTGATCCAGCTTCAACTCTGGGTGCACATTTTAATAGGAGTGATTTTAGCAATGCTGCAAGCAAAAGGGATGTCATGTTAATGGTATCAGCCAGCTACCAAATAAGGAAGGATGTCAGGAGTCCCTGAAGTTCGCTGCAGCAAACTGTCTCTGCACAGGTCCTTGATGAGTTCTATGTTTCCTCTCTCTCTAGGCAAGGCCCCAGGCTGGTTTGTAGACTGGGTAGAGGTGGATGCCCCATCTCTTGGGAAGTGCATGACGTTTCCCTGTGGCCGCTGGCTGGCCAAAAATGAAGACGACGGATCCATCGTCAGAGACCTCTTCCATGCAGAGCTCCAGACGAGGCTGTACACGCCATGTAGGAACCATACACAGCAAGGCCGGTCTTCCTCTGGGGCCCCATCACCAACCACCCAAACTCAGCCCCAGGTCCTCCTTCAGCATTGACTGTGGGCCAGGCCCACCTTGAAGATTTTGGTCTCTCATCCCTGTCCTGAATTTTCTGAGCTCTCTGGGGGCTGTGGGCAGAGTTCTGGACCGAGGGAATAAAAATATGGATTTATTCCAAACTTCACCCCAAGCTAGCTGGTGACAACATGTAGAGAGCCTAGCCTCTCTAGGGTTCAGATTCCTCATCTGCAGCATAGAGATAATAATGCAGGATGATAGTAATATCCAAAAAGAAGAAAGATAAAGGTCAAACTGAGGAATCATTATCAACCCTGTCACCAGTCCTTACTCCAGTCATGAACATGCAAAAGAAATCACCAGGGTAAGATTTTTTCAGGTGGTGTAGGGCACTGGCAGCCCCACAATGGCTTGAAAGGGCACTCACTTAAGGGTTGAAGGGAAATACAACCTGGACCCTGCCAGACCCAGAATTTGAAAAGAAGGTAAATGTAATTCCCTTTTCTAACTTCCCCTTTTCTAAGGGAAAGAAGAGAAGGGAGTAATTTGGTGAAGTTTTGATACTTCCTTTCCACTGTCATTATCAGAAAGAATTCAGTAAATGTTTATTGACATGTAAGTACATAGTAGTAGGCACTGAGAATCAAACTGGAATTAACTAAAATCTAAACATCCATCTGAATTTGGTAAAATCTGAATAAAATCCAGAGCACATAATTTTTTTCTAACTAAATAATAAACTGTACCACAAGGTTTCCCCCAACAATTCATACTTAAATAGCATGAATCAGTGATGAAGTTTTTTTTTTTTTGCCTAAAGCAATAAACTGAAATGAACAGATTATCAAAATATTTTCTGATCCAAAGCTTAAAATGAAGTGACATTTCTCTGGCCAGGCATGCCCAAAGCCAGCCTCGGATCCAGCCTCTGTTTCCAGGAGTCACCAACAGGCAAGGACAGACTCTGACCTGACAGATGTGCATGGGGTTGGCAGCAGCATTGGGTGGGACCCTTGAGGACAAACATATCCACTTCTCCCTGCATGTCCTAGGACATGCCATTCCAGAGAGAAAGAGAGAGAGAGAGAGAGAGAGAGAGAAAGAGAGAGAGAGAGAGAGAGAGAGAGAGAGAGAGAGAGAGAAATAGAGTTTGTATGACTTGACTTTGAATATGTTTAGTTCCAGCCTGATATTAAAACTAACCTGAAGGGTGGGCTGTTCCTGCCCAGAAACTTCCAGAGCTTCTACTGCTGGCTGGTCTCAGGAGAGCTGAGATTCTGTTGCCAACTTTTCTGTTCAAGGCTTTCTAAGCCTTGGGTCAGGGAGAAACCCCAGGGGGCTCAGAGGAAGGAACTGTATGCTGCAGAGATGATACCTCTGTTACTGCTTGAGCACCTGGCAAGGTTGGGGCTGTTTCACTTCAACCTATAAGTGAGGGCCTTTTCAAGCCATTGCGGGGATGGTGGTCACCTCCGTGGGCCATGGCCTGTGGCCTGTGGCTAAGCAGCTGTATTTATCTCCAGTTCATAGCAACAAGGCCCCTACAGGCTGACCACACAGGCTTTAAGGCCAGACAAGCCTGGGTTTGAGTTCAAGTTCTACCATGTAACTTTGGGCAAGTTCCTTCACCTCTCTGTGCCTTGGTTTTCTCATCTGTAAACTGGAGTGTAGTAATGCCTACTCCCTTGGGTCATTGTGAGAGTTAAAGGAGATAAGGACCATAGCATGCTTGGTACAGTCTGACAAGTAGGAAGTACTTAATAAGTGGTAACTATTACTACTGCAAGTATCACTACTACAGCCTCATGGCAAAGTAGCCATGATGATAAATGAAAGCAATGTCCTCATCTGGAGAAGGTTAGGGCTGCAAGAGAGAAAGAAGCTTCTACCGTTACTCTTTTCAAGGGCCAAGATCACAGGATAAAGTACACATCCACTTGCTCTGGGTTTTCAATCTTCTTTTTTTTTTTTAGTTACTGTGACCCAGAGTAAGTATACACATTTATATGCATATGCAAAAAATAAAAATATCACAAAAATTGTACCCTCATTATGTGTAATGTACAGTGATATTTTTCTATTAGAGTTATATATATACATATATATACATATTACGCTTTAAGTTCTGGGGTACATGTGCAGAACATGCATGATTGTTTCATAGTTACATACATGGCAAGGTGGTTGGCTGCCTCCATCCCCCCGTCACCTATATCTGGCATTTCTCCTAATGTTATCCCTCCCTGACCTCCCTATCCCCTGTTGTCCTTCCCCTATTGTCCCCCAACAGACCCCACTGTGTGATGCTCCCCTCCCTGTGTCCATGTGTTCTCATGGTTCAATACCCACCTATGAGTGAGAACATGTGGTGTTTGATTTTCTGTTCTTGTGTCAGTTTGCTGAGAATGATGGTTTCCAGATTCATCCATGTCCCTACAAAGGACACAAACTCATCGTTTTTTATGGTTGCATAGTATTCCATGGTGTATATGTGCCACATTTTCCTTGTCCAGTCTGTATCAATGGGCATTTGGGTTAGTTCCAGGTCTTGGCTATTGTAAACAGTGCCACAATGAACATATATGTGCATGTGTCTTTATAATAGAATGATTTATTATCCTTTGGATATATAACCAGTAATGGAATTGCTGGGTCAAATGGAATTTCTATTTCTAGGTCCTTGAGGAATTGCCCCACTGTCTTCCACAATGGTTGAACTAATTTACACCCCCCACCAATAGTGTAAAAGTGTTCCTATTTCTCCACATCCTCTCCAGCATCTGTTGTCTCCAGATTTTTTAATGATCTCTATTCTAAATGGCGTGAGATGGTATCTCAATGTGGTTTTGATTTGCATTTCTCTAATGACCAGTGACGATGAGCATTTTTTCATATGTTTGTTGACATCATATATGTCTTCTTTTGAAGTCTGTTCATGTCCTTCGCCCACTTTTGAATGGGTTTGTTGTTTGTTTCTTGTAAATCTGCTTTAGTTCTTTGTAGATTCTGGATATGAACCCTTTGTCAGATGGGTAGATTGCAAAAATTTTTGCCCATTCTGTTGGTTGCCAGTTCACTCTAACGATTGTTTCTTTTGCTGTACAGAAGTTCTGGAGTTTAATTAGATCCCATTTGTCTATTTTGGCTTTTGATGCCAATGGTTTTGGTGTTTTAGTCATGAAGTCCCTGCTTATGCCTATGTCCTGAATGGTATTGTCTAGGTTTTCTTCTAGGGTTTTTATGATGTTAGGTCTTATGTTTAGGTCTTTAATCCATCTGGAGTTAATGTTAGTGTAAGGTTTCAGAAAGGGTCCAGTTTCTGCTTTCTGCACATGGCTAGTGAGTTTTCCCAACACCATTTATTAAACAGGCAATCCTTTCCCCATTGCTTGTTTTTTTCACGTTTGTCAAAGATCAAATGGTTGTAGGTGTGTGGCATTGCTTCCAAGGCCTCTGTTCTGTTCCATTGATCTACTTCTCTGTTTTGGTACCAGTATCATGCTGTTTTGATTACTGTAGCATTGTAGTATGGTTTGAAGTCAGATAACGTGATGCCTCCAGCTTTGTTCTTTTTGCTTAGGATTGTCTTGGCTATGTGGGCTCTCTTTTGGTTCCATATGAAGTTTAAGCTGGTTTTTTCCAGTTCTGTGAAGAGGGTCATAGGTAGCTTGATGGGGATAGCGTTGAATCTATAAATTACTTTGGGCAGTGTGGCCATTTTCATGATACTGATTTTTCCTAACCATGAGCATAGAATGTTTTTCCATCTGTTTGTGTCCTCTCTTATTTCCTTGAGCAGTGGTTTGTAGTTCTCCTTGAAGAGGTCCTTTACAAGCTTTGTTAGTTGTATTCCTAGGTATTTTATTCTCTTTGTAGCAATTGTGAATAGCAGTTCATTCTAGATTTGGCTCTCTTTAAGTCTGTTATTGGTATATAGGAATGCTTGTGATTTCTGCACATTGATTTTGTATTCTGTGACTTTGCTGAAATTGCTTATCAGTTTCAGGAGATTTTGGGCTGAGATGATGGGGTCTTCTGAATATACAATCATGTCTTCTGCAAATAGAAACAATTTGACTTCCTCCTTTCCTAATCGAATAACTTTTATTTCTTTTTCTTGCCTGATTGCTCTGGCTAGAACTTCCAATACTATACTGAATATGAGTGGTGAAAGAGGGCATCCTTGTCTAATGCCAGATTTCAAAGGGAATGCTTCCAGTTTTTGCCCATTCAGTATGATATTGGCTGTGGGTTCGTTGTAAATAGCTTTTATTATTTTGAGATACATTCTGTCGATACCTAATTTATTGAGAGTTTTTAGCATAAAGGGCAGTTAAATTTTGTCGAAGGCCTTCTCTGCATCTATTGAGATAGTCATGTGGTTTTTGTCTTTGGTTCTGTTTATGTGGTGGATTATGTTTATAGACTTGTGTATGTTGAACCAGCCTTGCATCCCTGGGATGAAGCCTACTTGATCGTGATGGGTAAGCTTTTTGATATGCTGTTGCAATCGGTTTGCCAGTATTTTATTGAATCTTTTTGCATCTATGTTCATCATGGATATTGGCCTGAAGTTTTTCTTTTTTTGTTGAGTCTCTGCCAGGTTTTGGTATCAGGATAATGTTGTTCTCATAAAATAATTTGGGAAGGATTCCCTCTTTTTTGATTGTTTGGAATAGTTTCAGAAGGAGTGATGCCAGCTTCTCTTTGTATGTCTGGTAGAATTTGGCTGTAACTCATCTGGACCTGGGCTTTTTTTGGTTGGTAGGCTATTAATTGCTGCCTCAACTTCATCCCTTGTTATTGGTCTATTCAGGGTTTTGACTTCTTCTTGGTTTAGGCTTTGGAGGGTTCAAGTGTCCAGGAATTTAGCCATTTCTTCCAGGTTTACTGGTTTATGTGTATAGAGTTGTTTGTAGTAATCTCTGGTGGTAGTTTGTATTTCTGTGGAATCTGTGGTGATATCCCCTTTATTGTTTTTTATTGCATCTATTTGATTCATCTCTCTTTTCTTTTTTATTAATCTGGCTAGTGGTCTATTTTGTTGACCTTTTCAAAAAAAAAAAAAAACCAGCTCCTGAATTTATTGATTTTTTTGAAGGGTTTTCTCTATCTCCTTCAGTTCTACTCTGATCTTAGTTGTTTCTTGTCTTCTACTACCTTTTGAGTGTTTTTTTTTTCTCTAGCTCTTTTAAATTTGATGATAGGGTGTTGATTTTAGATCTTTCTTTGCTTCTCATGTGGGCATTTATTGCTCTAAATTTCCCTCTAGACATTGCTTTAAATCTTAAAATTTAGAGATTTAAAGCAATGTCTAGAGGGAAATTTAGAGCAATAAATGCCCACATGAAATTCTGGTACATTGTGTCTTATTCTCATTGGTTTCAAAGAACATCTTTATTTCTGCCTTCATTTCATTGTTTATCCAGTCAACTTTCAAGAGCCAGTTGTTCCGCTTCTGTGAAGTTGTGTGGTTCTGAGTTATTTTCTTAATCCTGAGCTCTAATTTGATTGCACTGTGGTTTGAGAGACTGTTTGTTATGATTTCCATTCTTTTGCAGTTGCTCAGGAGTGATTTACTTCCAATTATGTGGTCAATTTTAGAATAGGTGCGATGTTATGCTGAGAAGAATGTATGTTCTGTGGATTTGGGGTGGAGAGTTCTTCCGATGTCTACTAGGTTTGCTTGGTCCAGATCTGAGTTCAAGTCCAGGATATACTTGTTAATTTTCTGTCTCGTTGATCTGTCTAATAGTAGTGGAGTGCTAAAGTCTCCCACTATTGTGTGGGAGTCTAAGTCTCTTTGTAGGTTCTTAAGAACTTGCTTTATGTGTCTGGGTGCTCCTGTATTGGGTGAATATATATTTAGGATCATTAGCTCTTCTTGTTGCATTGATCCTTTTACCATTATGTAATGCCCTTCTTTGTCCCTTTTGATCTTTGTTGGTTTAAAGTCTATTTTATCAGAGACTAGGATTGCAACTCCTGCTTTTTTTTGCTCTCCATATGCTTGGTAAATCTTCCACCATCCCTTTATTTTGAGCCTATGTAAGTCCTTGCATGTAAGATGGGTTTCCTGGATACAGCACATTGATGGGTTTTGACTTTTTTTTTTTTTTTTTTAGAGATGGAGTCTTGCTCTTTTGCCAGGCTGGAGTGCAGTGACGTAATCTCAGCTCACTGCAACCTCCACCTTTTGGGTTCAAGTGATTCTTCTGCCTCAGCCTCCTGAGTAGCTGGGACTATAGGCACATGCCACCATGCCCAGCTAATTTTTTTATTTTTAGTAGAGATGGGGTTTCATCATATTGGCCAGGATGGTCTCAATCTCTTGACCTTGTGATCCACTTGCCTCGGCCTCCCAAAGTGCTGGGATTACAGGCGTGAGCCACCACACCCAGCCAGGGTTTTGACTTTTTATCCAATTTGCCAGTCTCTGTCTTTTGATTGGGGCATTTAGCCCATTTACATTTAAGGTTAATATTGTTATGTGTGAATTTGATCCTGCCATTTTGATGCTAGCTGGTTGTTTTGCCCATTAGTTGATGCAGTTTCTTCATTGTGTAGATGCTCTTTACCATTTGGTACGTTTTTGGAGGGGCTGGTCATGGTCGTTCCTTTCTATGTTTAGTGATTCTTTCAGGAGCTCTTGTAAGGCAGGCCTGGTGGTGACAAAATCTCTCAGCAATTACTTGTTTATAAAGGATTTTATTTCTCTTTCATTTATGAAGCTTAGTTTGGCTGGATATGAAATTTTGGGTTGAAAGTTCTTTTATTTAAGGATGTTGAATATTGGCCCCCACTCTCTTCTGGCTTGTAGGGTTTCTGCCAAGAGATCTACTGTGAGTCTGATGGGCTTCCCTTTGTGGGTAACCTGACCTTTCTCTTTGGCTGCCCTTAGCATCTTTTCTTTCATTTCAACCCTGGTGAATCTGAAGATTATGTGCCTTGGGGTTGCTCTTCTCGAGGAATATCTTTGTGGTGTTCTCTGTATTTCCTGGACTTGAATATTGGCCTGCCTTGCTATATTGGGTAAGTTCTCCTGGTTAATATCCTGAAGAGTGTTTTCCAGCTTGGATTCATTCTCTCTGTCACATTCAGGTACACCTATCAAACGTAGATTAAGTCTTTTCACATAATCCCATATTTCTTGGAGGTTTTGTTCATTTCTTTTTACTCTTTTTTCTCTAATTTTGCCTTCTTGTTTTATTTCATTGAGTTGATCTTCAGTCTCTGGTATCCTTTCTTCTGTTTGGTCGATTCGGCTATTGAAACTTGTGTATGCTTCCCGAAGTTCTTGTGTTGTGTTTTTCAGCTCCATTAAGTCATTTATATTCTTCTCTAAGCTATTTATTCTCATTAGCATTTTGTCAAACCTTTTATCAATGTTCCTAGTTTCTTTGCATTGGGTTATAACATGTTCTTTTAGCTCAGAGAAGTTTATTATTATCTACCTTCTAAAGCCTGTTTCTGTCAATTCATCAAACTCATTCTCCATCCAGCTTTGTTCCCTTGCTGGGAGGAGTTGTGATCCCTTGGAGGAGGAGAGGCATTCTGGTTTTAGGTATTTTCTTCCTTTTTGCACTGGTTTCTTTCCATCTTTGTGGATTTATCTACCTGTGGTCTTTGTAGTTTGTGACTTTTGAATGGAGTCTCTGAGTGCATGTCCTTTTTGTTGATGTTGATGTTATTTCTTTCTGTTTTTTAGTTTTCCTTCTAACAGTCAGGCTCCTCTGCTGTAGGACTGCTGGAGGTCCACTCCAGACCCTGCTTGCCTGGGAATAACCTGCAGCAGCCGCAGAACAGTAAGGGTTGCTACCAGTTTCTTCTGTTTTCTTCATCCTAGAAGAATACCTGCCAGATGTCAACCTGAGCGCTCCTTTATAAGGATTCTCTTTGGATATAGGGGAGTCAGGGAGCTGCTTGAGGAGACAGTCTGTCCCTTAGAGGAGCTCAAGTGCTGAGCTGTGAGCTCTGTTATTCTGTTCAGAGCTGCTGGACAGGTACGTTTAAACCTGCTGCAGTGGAACTCATAACTGCCTTTTTTTTCCCAGGTGCTCTGTCCTGGGAAGGTGGGGCTTTATTTATAAGTTCCTGACATGCTGCTGCCTTTTTTCAGAGCTGCCCTGCCAAGCAAGGAGGTAGCCTAGTCACAGTCTGCCAGCAGAAGTGTTACTGATCTGTCGTGAGCTCTGCCCAGTTGCTGTGTGAACTTCTTTGCGGTTTTGTTTACAGAGGTACAGTTAGAACTGCCTCGGTAATGGCAGACTGCCTCGGTAATGGCAGATGCCCTTGCCCCAACAGAGCTGGACCATTCCAGGTCCAGCTGTACTTGCTGCAAAACTCTCAATCCAGAGTGTTTCAGATTGCTGGTCTTTGTGGAGGTGGGACCTACTGACCAGATCACCTGGCTTCCTGTTTCAGCCCCTTTTCTTCAGTTGAATGGGTGGCTCTGTCTCCCAAGTGTTCCAGTCATCAGTTGAAACTTTCACCCAGATTTGTATGAGTTTTTGTGTGGAGACCCGCTGTGCCAGCTGAAACAGCCTTGCTGGAAACTTGTGGCACTTTTCAGTTGGGAATCTCCTGGTCTGTGGGCAGTAATAACTCTTTTGGAAATGCGGTGATCACTCACACTTTGCGTTGTTCTCAATGGGAACTGTCCTCCAGAGCTGTTCCTATTCAGCCATCTTGGATCATCTCCCCTCTATTAGAGTTTTTTTAGTTTCACATATTTTTAAAAATACTGTTGACAAGCCACTAAACTCATTTCACAATCTGCTAATGAAATAACCTGCTAATGAACTAATGTGTAGTTATTACAGCAATACATTGTTTTAGGCTACTGGTCTCAAACTTTAGTATGAAATATAAGTCAAATATTTAGATCCCTAGACCCATCCTGCAAAGAAGCTAAGGCAGGGTTTGCAAATCTGTATTTTTTTTTAATGAAATTTTGTTCTGTTGCGCAGGCTGGAGTGCAGTGCCGTAATCTTAGCTCACTGCAACCTCCACCTCCCAGGATCAAGCAGTTCTTCTGCCTCAGCCTCCTGAGTAGCTGAGACTACAAGTGCCCACCACCAGGCCCCACTAACTTTTGAATTTTTAGTAGAGAGAGAGTTTCACCATGTTGGCCAGGCTTGTTTCAAACTCCCGACCTCAAGTGATACGCCCACCTCAGCCTCCCAAAGTGCTGGGATTACAGATATGAGCCACCATGATGGGCCTGAAAATCTGTATTTTTAACAAGAATCCCCAAAAGTCTCTGAAGCAAAGGGTCTTCCACCCATGCATAGAGACATACTAGTCTTTATTCATACTGGTGGCTGTCCACCAGGAAGCTACATGTTAACAGCACTGATGTGTCAACTCTCTTTCAAGAAGATAGTCCCTGGTGGGACCAAGTAAACCCTGGGGCATCCTTGACCTCCTGCTACCTCCTCCCCTATAAAAGACCTCTGTTATGTAAGGCAACCTCAATGTGGGGCTGGGTGTGACATGGATGTGTTGGGGAGGGCAGAACAGCTAGAAGCAAGTCAGAAGCTGGGAGCAAGGGGATAGAGAGAGGAGTGAAATAATGCTCACTACCACAGACTGGCCAATCCAATTGGTAAGTTGCCCCTGAAATCTGGTACTCTTGTTTATGGAGTCTCCTCAGCCAAGCACCGTGTCAAGGATACTTTACAGACAGTGGACACTGAGGCTTGGAAGTAACTTGCCCAGATTATACCAATTGTCAAGACAGAGCTGGGATTCCAGCTTGGGCTTGTTGAATTCCAAAGCCTGTGCTTTCAACCAGTCTGCTACATGAGCTCTGGGATGTGAGAGGCTCACACACCCTGTCTGAGTGGATAAGGGCTTTCTGTGGGTGCTGGGCAGGACAGGTCCCAACCTGCAGTTGCTAGGCAACCTTATGAAGGTCCAGGTCCCTGGGCAGCAGTTGCCCCATGGAAGGGTCGGGGCTGGTGGTGCTGTTGAAGAACAAACTCACCATGTTTGTTTTCTGTTCTCTCATCCCCTCTGGTTTTGTCCTCTGACTGCCACCCTCAGTTGTTCCTTACGAGATCACCCTCTATACCAGTGATGTCTTTGCTGCTGGGACAGATGCCAACATCTTCATCATCATCTATGGCTGCGATGCTGTGTGTACCCAGCAGAAGTATCTCTGCACCAACAAGAGGGAGCAAAAGCAGTTCTTTGAGAGGAAGTCTGCCTCCCGCTTCATTGTGGAGGTACTTGGGCTCCACAGGTTGTCCCAGGGATGGGGTAGGTTAGAGAGAAGGAGAGGAGAATCCCTGCATTCAGGGCGGAACACATGCCCTTCATCTTGATGCACTGCTATTAGAGTGGAAGGTAAGAAGCTCATCCTACCTTCCTGGGCCTCAGTATATCCAAGCAACCAGGGAAATGCTGAAGCTCACCCTGGCCCTCCTGGACTGGTGTCAGGATCAAAGGCAATGAGGATAGACAGGACTTGGGAACACTAGAGGCATAAAGCCAACATACCTATCTAGAGCTTCCAACAACAGGCACTTACCCACAGGTGGAGTATGGCTCCCAGACTTGCTGGTTCTCGGTTCTGCTGGTACTGCTGGCCAGGGAGAGGTGGAAATCCCACCACTAGTGGTCACATGGGGATAGGGTCTCCTGCTCAGCTCTCAAGATATGGTCAGTTTAATAGAGAAGAACATCCTGTATGTTTGGTGGCTTCCCATCAGGTCTTGGCAATGGGGATGCTGTTATTCATTGTTGACTGTGGATGTAGGTCATAATGCCTTGGAATCCATATACTTCAATTCAGTGCATACTCACTGTGCCTGCCCAGTGTGCTCAGCTGTGTGCTAGGTTGGGTGGGAGACACGAGAAGCAGGGAGCTCAGATCCTGCCTGCAAGGAGCTTACAGTCAGGTTGGGGACCCCACTCCGCACAAAGATAATGAGAGAGTCTGGTGATGGTCATTGTCACTGACCCTATTGGTCAGAGGATACTGTCATAGGCTTTATCGATCTTAACTCACTTAAATATAATAAAAACTCTGTGCTGTAATTGTTCCTATGTAAATATGGGGAAACTGGGGCACAGAGGTCACGTCACTTCCCTAAAACCACACAGCTAGCATGTAGTGGGAGCAGGACCAAAATTCAGAAGGACTGGCTCTGGAATAGACACTCTTAGCTACTGCAGTAGACAAGCAAATGGACTGAGCTTACTGTCACTGGTTTAGAGAAGGGAGAAGGCTCCTTGGAAGAGGTGGCTTTGAGTTGGATCTGAAAGGGGGCATTAGCAGGGACAAAGAGGAAAGTCATTCCTAGCAAAGGGAACAGTGTGGCCAACAGCCCAGAAGTAGAAATAAGCGTGTGGCTTGAGGTTTGTCTAGAAGCCATGGGAGGAGTGTCATGTGACTTGGACGGACAGCAGTAATGAAGCTGGACTTAGAGGAAAGCACAGGAGACCCTGAAGGAGATGAGCCAGGAGCCTCAGGAGCCTGGGCCCTCCAGGCAGCGGGACCTTTGAAGATGTGCCCCTTATTTTCTGATAACAAAGTCCAGGGCACCTTCCTTCTTCCTGACGCAGTCTGTATCCCAGGGGACGCCCTCATCTCTTACCACCTTCTCTGCAGCAGCCAGCACTTGTGGGAAGGTCTGTCACCTTTGTTGAGTCTTTTAACAAGAAAATTCAAGGGTGATTCATTAATCCACACAAAGCTAATGTCTCATCCACCCAAGATGTCGTGGTGCATGAGTCATCCAGGCCTGATGCCGTCAGCAGCTGAGGCTGTGATCACACCTCAGCATGACTTCCGGGGAGTTTTTATCAATGAAGTCCCCACTAATAGACAGCTATAATTTGTCAGTAATTTTGTTGCTATATTTTTTTCTTTTCAAATCTCTCTAGATTTGGGGGGAGTGTGAGAGCTGGGAAACAAATGAAAGGGCTTTGTCTCCTGGCCTCTGTCTCCCTGCCTACCTGTGTCCCTCGCTCTGCACTTACTTCTCTTTTCTGATTGATCTTCGGGTAGGAGGTAAAATGCTGGATTGCAGAGTCCATAAGCCTGGATCTGACTCTGGCTCAACTGCTAATTTGTGAGGAAGACATTTCCTCTCTCGGTGACTAGCTCCCAAGAAGAGTTTGACCAGAAAAAGAACAGTAATAGCCAAGAGTTATTGAGAACATCCAAAGGCCAGCCCAGTTCTAAGGTCCTGATGTGTATCAACTCATTTAATCCTCATAACATTTCCAAGAAATAGATAGTATGACCATCCCATTTTACAGATGAGGAAACAGAGCACAGAAAGGTTAAGCAAACTTACTCAAGGTGTCTTAAAACAGCTGAGATCTAGACGCAAGCGGTTCAATTCCAGAGCCTTCTCTGCCTAATCCTTTCACCTTCCAGAATACTGGGGCCCCTTCTGATGCTGATGTCCTCTGAGTCTCTCTCTGAGACTCACCAGCCATGACTAACTGTTCCCTAAAGGCCACCTTGCTCTCTGAGGGGTGAGACCTGAGATGCCCATTCTGTCACATGCAACTCAGTGCTTAGAGGATTAAGGTCACAGATGTCAGAGATTCTCCTCTGCATCCCATACCTGGAGGCTCCAGGTGAGAGAGAGAAAATGCTGTAGCTGCCCCACCCCCAGCACAGTTCAGGGGCTCACCTGGCACACATGTATCAGCTTTTTTGTTCAATGGGACTTTCGCACACACCATCATGGTAAATAAAGGCTCACCACCGCATTATGAGAAGGCCAGGCTGATTTTATCATACCCATTTTGCAGCACTCTTTTGTCCTTGCAACCAATGCTTATCAAGTACCTAGGTCATGGGCACTGTGCTGGGTTTTCGATGCAGAGCAAAATGGTGCCTGCCTTGTGGTTCTTGGTGGCGAAAGGGATGGTAGGTGTCACACAAATAAATGCAAACTTACAAGTATGAGAAGTGCTCCAAGGAGGAACTCTGCTATGCCACAAGAGCCTGTCATGAGGAGAGTTCACTTTCTTGGGGAGTCTAAGGGGCTTTCTTGAGGAAGTGATTGTTGAGTTGAGACCTGCATTATGAGGTTGAGAAGGCATAGGGTTAAGTAAAGAAGAAGAAGGCAGAAAGGAAAGCAAAGCATGTACAAATGCCCGGTGGTAAAGAATGTGGAGTTTGAGGGACTGGCAGTTCTATGTGGAGCACAGAAAAGGAGTGGCTGGAAGGGGAGAAACTCTTAGGGGCCTGGATCCTTGATTAAGTCAACTTGGCAAGACAGGAGCATGGCACAGCCAGGACTCATCTTTGGCTACCCAGTTCAGTTCTCACACAGGGGGTGAGTTGCTATAAGAGCAAGCAGTGAAAGATGGGGTGCTGGGCTCCACACTGAAGAGGGGTCCACCTCCCAGAGAAGGTGGATTGAAGCAAGTTCTGGAGTCAAGGCTGACTTTAGGTGGGGAGAGGGGACCTGAGACATGGGCATGGCCTGTGTGTCAAGGACAGTGGGAGCTGGCCTGGCTGGACAGTGGGGATGTATCAGGAGGAAGTGCAAAGGGACTCAGGGTGGATGTCCTGGGGAGGCAGGATGCTGCCGAGGCTGTACTTTCCTGGATCTTTCAGCTAACATCTGGCGCCTTATCTCTTCTGCAAAGTTAGAAGATGTGGGAGAAATCATTGAAAAAATTCGGATTGGCCATAATAATACAGGCATGAATCCCGGGTGGCACTGCTCTCACGTAGACATCCGCAGGCTCCTCCCGGATAAAGATGTAAGTTTTTGACTGGTCTGTCCTGCTGCTGCTTTTGTCCCTGCCCGGAGCAGATTCCAGGCAAATTTCCTGTAAGGACCTGCTGGCTAGGTCAGGCTTATTGAGATAAAAAATCTCTTACTGAAAATTCACCCAGTTTACTCAGAGTGCAGAAACTAGCTCTGGTCCCAAGCAGAATTTTCTAGAACCTGGTTTAGTGGTCAAGGAGGACATTTTGGGCATGTCTCTGCTCCCTACCTCCAAAGCCATATTACTAGTGAGTGACCAGAGCGCCCTTCCTGTAACTCAAGGTCAACTCACGGAAGAAAATCTACCTACTTTTATGGCTATTCTGAAGCCATAAAAGTATAAACCTAGGAGATAGTTCTCAGCCATAGCTATGGATATGAAGAGGGAAGAATTTTTATTTTATTTAATGGAGTCTCACTCTGTCACCCAGGCTGGAGTGCAATGGCAGTATCTTGGCTCACTGCAACCTCTGCCTCCTGGTTCAAGCAATTCTCCCACCTCAGCCTCCCAAGTAGCTGGGACTATATGCATGCACCACCATGCCCAGCTATTTTTTGTATTTTTTTTTTTTAGTAGAGATGGGGTTTCACCGTGTTGGCCAGGCTGGTCTCAAAATCCTGACCTCAGATGATACACCCATCTCGGCATCCCAAAGTGCTGAGATTACAGGCATAAGCCACGGCACCTGGTCAGAGGAAGCAATTTTTAAATACAGAGACCCCTCCCCTTACCCACTGAATCTGAGTCTCCAGGATAGAGTTCAGATACCTATTTTTAAGTGACCCTGGGAACCCGATTCTTTCAAAGCCAAACTCTGGTTTGGTTATGCAAGTCTTTTAGACTAGATCTACTGAAATTGGGGCAAGGGGCTCCCCTGTGGCTTTTACATTATTTACGGGGTCCCATGATCCTTGTCCTTTGTCTCCATGAATATCGAGATGCTGATGAATCTCTGAAGTTGGTAGCTTTCACACTAAGGACTAGTTTTCCTTTCTCTGCCTCACCCCAGGGTTCAGAGACCTTGACTTTCCCATGCGATCGGTGGCTTGCCACCTCTGAGGATGACAAAAAGACCATTCGAGAACTGGTTCCATATGACATCTTCACTGAGAAATACATGAAAGATGGGTCCTTACGGCAAGTCTACAAGGAAGTAGAAGAGCCTCTAGACAGTAAGTGTGGTGGTGTGGCCACCCTAATCACCATGGGCAGGCTCTGGGACCCTGGCCCTCCCTGTGGAGCACCTGCCCTGTGCCAGGCTGAGCCTCTTCACTCAGGAGGAGGGTCTTTTGTTACCTCGACTGTGTAGAGAGGGCGATTGAGGCTCATAGAGGTTGTATAACCTGCCTAAGTGCACACAGCTAATACATGGGTGAGCTAGTCTGCAGAAACTCAGCTGTGTCGCTCCAAGATTTGTGCTCAAATCCTTTCTCAGTTTGACATTGGGATAATACATCCTGATAAGGGGAATCCTGTGCCTGGCTTATCCTGGTCCCTGTTTTCTCCCTGCTTTTCATTTATTTGCTACCCCTATGGCTTTTCATTTATTTGCTACCCCTATGGCTTGGGCTTCTCTGCTTCTCAGCTGTCCCAACTTAGTATGAATCAAGAAACCTTCTGGATTTATATCTAACTGAAACCATTGTGTACTTGTTCTCAGTAGTTGAGTGTGGCTCTAGAATGTTCAAGGTCATGGGTTTCTTTTCTGGATGGGCTGGTTAACTTGTCCATTCTTCATCAGTGTGGTTTTCTCTAAAGGATTTGCTTTAAACTGGCCACCCACTTCTTGTACTTCCTCCTCCTTTGCTCTTGGTGACATCACCATTTTCTAGTTCTTTTCCTATCTCTCTGAAGTGTTTAGAGTGCTAGTTTCCTTTTTCATGCTGGATAGTATTCCTCAAGGCTCAGTCCTCGGCCTTCTCCTCTCTTTCTACATTGTATATGTACACACATGCACGCATGTGCACACACACACACACACACACACACACCCCACATACATACATTCTTCCTAGAACAATGGACAGAGTCATACCTCTGTTCTGACCAGCAATGGCATCATCCATGTCAATCCCATGTTATTCACCAGCCATTCAGCTCTGAATAATCTTGAGCTATTTCAAAAGTCACATTTATTTGCCAAAAACAGACTTTCTACTCCTGATAATCGACAAAGAATACAGTGGATCTCTCTAGCAGGGCAGCCTACACAGATCACAGAAGCTCCAAGAGCTTGAAAATTCAACTTAAATTTGTTACATTGTCTTCTTGGAAAAACTGGAGTAAAATTCAAAATTCCAGGCCCCTTATGGAGCCAGGAAGACAGGCCCAAGCAGATAAGACATCCAAAAGACAAGCACCATCTTCCTTTTTTGTCACTGGAAGTAAAACAGCTATAGCTCTGCCTTTCCTCTAACCTGAGTTGCCGCCCAGAAATAAAAACAAGTGTTGCCTCAGTAGTGCGACTTCCCTGCTGCTATCCCTTTCTCCACATAGTCTTTGCTATTAAATCTGGGGATAATTCCCTTCTCTACTTGGCCCCCAGAGGATGCCCTGGAAAGCTGTCCCAGGAGAACACTTGAGCTGTTCTGTGTGGATAACACCACAAAACCCACTCTGAGCTCGGTGATGTTTCTAGGGAAACATCTCTCCACGGATGCGCCGGGTGGCCTGGGTGGGACGGGGAGGGAGGAGGATCCAGAAATAGCTGGCTCTAACTGCACTACCGCATTGCTCAGCACCCAGAAGCTGAATCAGTGTTCCTAATTCCCAGAGGACTGGAGAAAGCAGCAGAGGAAGGGGGAGTGAGGGGGCCATTTCATCCCAGCCCCTGGGGACACAGCATCCTGCTTCAGGACATAGGCTCCTAGAAAAGGTGTCCTGACAGGCCTGTGCCACCTGTGATTCGCTCACACGTGGGCCAGGCCTGAATGCACAGCTAGAAAATGGATGGGGAGAAAAATGAGGAGGAGGACCATCAGCTGTTGTGTCTAAACCGTGACAAGTTTCCTAATGTCACCTCAGGTCAATATTAGCAAGACAAGCTTGGGTAACATTTGAACAATAAAGGATTTTCTTTATTAATGTAGTGTGTGAAATGCTGACAGGTTTCTGCACTGAGCTAAGTGGGGCAGGGTGAGGTGGGAGCAAGTGTGGCTGGTCCCTGGTTTCTGCCCTTGGCAGTGTCTCTGACAAGCCTCTGCAGGTCAACTCTCACAATGCACCTAGTAGTTTTGGAGGGCAGGGTCTTGGGCCACTGAGATAAGAAAGATAGTTGAGGAGAAAGTTTGGAAAAGGGTCAGGAGGTGGCAGGAGAGGGTCGAGTTTAGGTTTGAACATGTGAGTTTGTGATGTTGGGGTCTGGTCAAAGTGGAGACCCCCTCTAGGTAATATGTGTGCAGATCCAAAACAAAGGAAGAACCTGGGTTGGAGGCACAGGCTCAAAGAACTCAAGGAAGTGCAAGATGAGAGCCGAGGAACGCGGGTGGAACCTGGGAGACCTTGGCATCAGAGGCACAGGTGTGAGATTAGGAAATCATAAAGCTACCCAAGAAGGGGCGCCCGGCTACACAGAAGGAGAGCAGGCGGGGAAAATGCTGCAGAACCCAGCGGAAAATAGGGAACTCACGGGAGCCTTGCTGTAGGTGTGAGTGTGTTCCACGGCCATGGGACAAGCAACTCACATCACTTTACTTTTTAAATTTAATTAAATGTGGTTCTGAGCCCACTTGCAAGCGTTGATAAGAAAGCCCATCTCCTTCACTGCAGGGAGGGGAATCCCTTTTCTGAGGGTCTTCTAGGAATCCTGAGGCTCACAGGAGAGGCCTGGCCCTTAGTCTGGGGTGAGTGCCATCCCCAGCTGTGCTCACTGTCACACAGTGTCACTGCTGGCTCTTCACCAGAAACACCCCTGCATGAATCTGGCTTTGTCAAAAGACCCTCTCTTCCACCCTTGATACCCCCTTCAAGCTTCAAGTCCCCAAAGAAGCCCAGTGGTCATCTCCCTAGAGGATCCCTGTGTGCAGGTGAGGGATCCCTGCTGCCTGTGAGATACTCCTGAACCCTCACTCCCTCCCAGGACAAGGAAAGTTAACCTTCCTCCCACTTTGGACACCTCTGCCTTTCAGCTTCCATTTCTCTCCTTGGGGGTAATCCAGCCAAGTCTCCTCTTCCTTGGCCTGAAACTCAAAATCTCCAAAGACAGAGGATACAGAGACGGGCCAACCAATTTTCAGCCTTCATAAAAATGCATGACAACTCTCCCTGATTGGGAGAAGGTTGGGAAAGGAGATATTTTGTTTTTCCTTAGACAAAAACAGCAAAACAAAAATAAGATACCATTTATTTTTATTTTTCATGATTTTTAATTATCACACCAATATTTAGCCCTCCCTATGGGCCATGGGAGACCAAGGAGAGGGCAGCGGTCACAGTGGCTTCAGTGAGGAGTTGGCTTGGAGCGCTGGGGCGGGGGTGGGTGGTGGCAGTGGGTTGGAGAATAAATGAACATAAGGAAATGAACAGAGGGGAAACTGTTCTAAAAAAATATTTTTCTGTGAACCAGTTAGAAGGATCTTGTGTTGACACTGGTCACCTTCAAATGGGAAAGCATATTATTGTTGTGTATCGTGACAGGTAGATCCAGCAACCACAGCGTGGACATATCTCAAGTAGTTTCTGAGTCTTTCTCCCTGAACACTGCAGGCAGCTATATGAGCAGATAGATGGTTTGAGGGGTGCTCAAAAAAGTCCCCATTTTGGGGATCTCAAAAAGCCCACCTGGGTCTAGATCCAATGAGCACACTTCCCACTAGAGAACCACATGGATTTGAAGCTGAATATGCATCACTGAGTGAACGAAAGGAAGGCGCTAACCTCTTAAGGCCTAGACCAAAAGCTTAGTACCTCCTACAAATCCAGTTCCCCAAGACCTAAAGCACTGACCCCTTTTCTTCCCTTTGTCTGTCTGTCTCACCACCTGTCCAGTTGTGCTGTACTCGGTGCAGATCTTCACAGGGAACATTCCCGGGGCAGGGACGGACGCCAAGGTGTACATCACTGTCTACGGAGACCTGGGGGACACTGGGGAGCGGTATCTTGGCAAGTCAGAGAACCGCACCAACAAGTTTGAGAGAGGAACGGTATGAGGGGCACACAGGGTTCACCCTCCTTCCCTTCTCCTCCCCAGGCCCAGCCATCAAGGCACCAGCTCTTCTTGGTTCCCGGGGACATCCAGGAACTTTGTGGAACATCATACACCCTCATTTGGGCCTCTGGCCTTGCCCTTCCCCTGCAAGTGCTCCTTGTTCCCCATTCCTTGCTGATGTACCCACCCTGGGTCCTGCGTAGGGTACGGGGTGAAGCAGAAGGCTGGTCTTGGGCAAGTGGGAGACCTGCTGCAGCTCCAGATTGTTGGCTTCATGGGGCTGGGCCATGTTCGGAAAATCCAGTTCACTGTGCATGGTTCATGAACGTGGAGGTGAACACTGCAGAATGGCATGGGCTGTGCTCACAGAGACTTGAACTGTGGGGTGGAGAGGGGATCTGGAGGCCTGGTTGTGCTATCAACTTCTTATCTGCTTCAACTTCTCTGGCCTCAGTTTCCTCATCTGTAAATTAAAGGATAAGATATGAATTGGCTAAGTTGTGTTGTGTAGAGCCTCAGGTGGCTCCAAGGCTCTTGGGAGCCTTGGCGGTCGCAAAGACAGATGCAGATGGACACCCGATTCCCTTCCAGGTGGATCCACTTTGACCTGGCCTGTTGCTTGCAGTGCCAAGCAAGCCCTCTGTCAAGCAAAGGGTTCTGTGGCTATAAAAAGGCTTGAAAACCACATGACTAGGTGATGTCTAAGGCCCTTCCAGCTCTGACAGTGATTTTACAGAAACACACCTCTAAGAGTGGGCTTTGTGAACCTTCCCTTCCCACCAGCTCGGCTCCCCTGTCCCTGCCTCTACTCCTCCCACTCCGTGACCTTTCTGCCATTGCCCACCACTTGCTCCTCAGCCTCCTTTCCTTCTCCTCTACATGCACCAAAATCTACCAGAAACCCTACAGGCCAGGCTATCTCCACAGATCAGGTGAAGGGGATTGGCTCCTAACCCGATCTGTGCTCTTGCCTGTGGCTATGCATGTCTGGGGATTTCATACATCAGCTAATGGGTATTTATCAAGGGTCTCCTTGAACCTTACCCCAGCCAGGCATATCCCTTAGCACTGAACCACTCTACTAGTGAGGAGGATATTAGCCCTGGGACAGGAAATGTGGTTGTCATCTAAGTGGGTCTGCAGCTGGCTAGTGACCTGACCCATGATTCAGACAATGGAAGGAGCCCCAGCCTGGCTGCCAGGTCTCCTCAGACCCCAGCACTCCCATTCACTGCTTCAACATCCAGATAGAAACCATTTACCTTTAACTTCAGTTTACTGCATCTGAAGCAGGGATAGTAACATGATTGCTAATTAGACCTCTGGGCTGAAAAACAGGACAAGATGTAAGATCATGTTGTACCAGGAAGAAATCATCTTAAAACATAAATTCATGTACCACAGAGACATAATTGTTCACTGCCCTTGTAAAGTAGCTAAGAGGAGTCCTATCCTCCTCTTTCCATCTTGTAAAAATGGAATGCCAAAAAGGTCATGTGATTTATGTGATTGTCCCTGACTACACTGGGGATATTATTTATCAGGTCCCCGATGCTAGGGCCAGGTCACCTGAGCTCAGATCCTGGCCTGACACTTACTAGCTGCGTGATCTTAGACAAGTTACTTAACATATTTGTGCCTCCTTTTACTCTACCCTAAAAAAGAGTTAATTTTCAGTTATTGTGAAAGTCAACTGAATTACAAATGTGAAGTGTCTAGAACTATGTCTGGCAGGCAGGTAGCTCTTCGTGCTGGATGTTATCAAGCCTTGGGAGAGCTCACCTGTCCCCTGCCCTAGTTGATGCCTGGTGTTGATGCTTGGCAAATGCATTGTAAAGGCAGCAATGCACAGCATACAGTTGATAGGTCCATTTTTATGCACAGCTTTATTTACAGACTCTGGCAAAGAGTAGGTGTTTAATAAATATGGTTTAAGTAAATAAATGAGTGGAAGTATAAATGAAGGTGATGCAAGTGATTCTCCTCTATGTTCAGATTCTGTTTCTTCTTTTTTTCTCTCAGCAATTGTTATGTCAGAAGAAAAAAATCTTTGCCCAGTTCTGCCCCATCACTTTCTTCTATTTTCCTCCAGTTTTGACGACTCTTCAGGGGAGCTGGAGCAACTTCTGGCTCAGTTACTAACCATGTGACCTTAAGTTCACTGCTGAACGTCTAGAAGCTTCCATTTCTCTGATCACTTGCTCCAGAATATGGGAGTCATCTTGGAAACCCCTCTCCCTGTTGGAAACCCCTCCCCACCCATATCCAATCAATCGCCAGGTTCCAGAGTCTTCCTTCTAAATAACTTCAGATCAGCCAAGTCTGCCCTGTCTCCACTCAGCCCTGTCTCATCTCAGCTTGTTCACCGAGCCAGCCTGGGCTCTCTGCTCCAGGCCCAGCCATCCAACCCACTCTCCAGCTTCCTCAGTTAACCTATCCAAAGCTGACCAGTCCCTCTCTCACTTCAAGCCTGCAGAGGTTCCCCACGGATCCCAGATCTGCCCTGAGTCCGTCACAGGATTTGCAGACTTTCATGGCCTGCCCACTGGCCCGTTCAGGGTGCCCTCTGTAGACCACTGTGTGCAGTTTCCAGAATGTCCTGCCCTCTCTCCTGCCTCAGCATCTTTCCAAACGTTTTCTCTGCTTACATGTACATGCACCCATAGAAAATAGGTAAGCCATTAGGTGGTATTACTGTTTTACATAAACGACATCATACTACATACTTCTTTAAATTGCCCTTGGCCTGCATGGCTGCCTTGGAAAACTCTCTGCCAGGGCATTAAAATACAGATGGAGTTGACTCTTCTCTGTAACCACTGCAGACAAAATGTTCTGCAGAAAAGGCTTTGCCAGTTATGTAGCCATTCCCCAAGCACTGGACCCCAGATGGCTTCCGATTTTCCACTGTAAAAATTATCTGTAATAAACATTCTTGTGCAATGTGAAGGTCTTCCCCAGGACAGATGCAAACAAGTGGAATTGCTGTATCTCAGGGTGGGTCCATTCTTACTCTAGTGAACCCAGTGGATTGCCAGCACCCCAGGACTGCTCCCGTCCACATCTGCTTTTGGCCACACACCACTAGCTGCTATTTACCTGCAGCTGCCTTGGCCATGGGCTGTCCCCACCTGAGCTGCCTGGAAAGCCCGGCCCCCCAGCTGTAGCTTAATGCTGACACCTGGAGATGTCTGTCTGCCCAGGCCTGGCTCTAGTCCTCACGCAGGTGGTTGCTCCTACCACCTGAGCTAGAATTACCCATCCCCTCCTCTTGTCATACTAGACTATGGGGTCCTGGCGGCAGAAGGACCTATTCTACTCATCTCTGGATTCCTAAGGTTTCGCACAGTGACTCACATGGCACCTGCACTCAGCAAATCTTTCAGAAGGAAAGCAGGTGTCACTCAGTGTCACCTGTCCCCTCTAACCCTCCTCAGATTCCCACCCTGACTCCTGCCTCCCACATTCAACCTCTGTCTTGGCTCCATCTCATTCAAAGCCTGGAATCCATACCTTGCCAAGCTCCCCTCAAAGAATCAGCACACAAGACTGGAATGTCCACCTGACTAAAGACAGACTCAGGGACACAGAGGAGAGCCTTGCATCACAACCCCACAACACCCTCTTGAGCCTGAGTTCCAGATATTTGTCCCTGAGTCCCTATGCAGCCTGGCTACCCCCAGAGCCTCGCCTCTTCTGCCTCCTCTCCTGAAGCCTGGCCTTGCTGGCTCATCCAACTCCCTCAGCATCTCCTAGGGAATGTCAGTCCCCCTCCCATTACTCAGAAGCTTATCTCTAGAGGAACTTTTGCCCTCCAGCTGCCACAGCTGGATTCATCCCCAATGCTCAGCATAGCTAAGCAGTCTGGGAACAGGACTGGCTGACCACCCCTCCTCTGCCTCTGACCATGGCCTTCAGGTCCCACCCACCTTACACAGAGGAGGCTTCCAAACACCCACAGGCTTCTCCCAAGAGGAATATGGTGAAAGCAGTTTTCTCTATGGCACTACACATATTAAGTGGACTGCAAAATGGGACCACTGTAGATGTGAGACTTCGGACCCCACAGGTTGGGTGTTGCAGATGTGGGCCTGGAGGTCTCTCCAGCAAGGAAGGTCTGTTCAGCGCAGCAACCGAGGGGGATGGAAGGTTCTGGAAGGGTGGAGCTGGAGGGGGTTGAGTGGGTTGCACCCCCCACCCGAGTCCCCACATCTGGCCTCCCCAGGCTGACACCTTCATCATTGAGGCTGCTGACCTAGGCGTCATCTACAAGATCAAGCTCCGCCACGACAACTCCAAGTGGTGCGCAGACTGGTATGTGGAGAAGGTGGAGATCTGGAATGACACCAACGAGGACGAGTTCCTGTTCCTGTGCGGGCGCTGGCTGTCCCTAAAGAAGGAGGATGGGCGACTCGAGAGGCTCTTTTACGAGAAGGTGAGGCAAGGGACCAACAGGGCCTGTGGCCATCCTCATGCCTAGGGGAGGGCCCGTGGGGTGGAGGTGCTGGAGCTGTGACTGCCAGTCCTGCTGTCCCACACAGGAGTACACGGGGGACCGCAGCAGCAACTGCAGCAGCCCCGCTGACTTCTGGGAGATCGCCCTGAGCTCCAAGATGGCCGACGTCGACATCAACACAGTGACCGGCCCCATGGCTGACTACGTTCAGGAGGGCCCAAGTAAGCCAACCAGGGAGCTCTTTAGACGGGGACCAGGCACATGGAAATGTTTAAAAGCAATTCCTGGATGAGCCATTCTTGAGCCCCACAATCACCAATGACATATCTAACGCTTAGTCATTTAAATAGTTTTCACATATATTGCCTGTTTATCCCCAGAACAACCCTGCAGGTGAGAGGGCAGGGCTAAGCCCCCTTTGCAGATGTGGAGACAAAGGCTAAAGGAGGTTAGGGTGAGAATAAACATCCCTCACATGTCACTAGAGCATCACACAGAACACTCAGCCATTCAAACTTAAGGCACGATGTGATGGTGTAGGCAGGGGAAGAAGTCTTGAGACGGCCATTTGGGGACTGAAGTTCCATTTCTGGTTTGACAGTAAAATGCGTGGCCTTGGACAAGCTGATATCTTGGCTTCTGTCTTTTCTTCCTCCATAAACAATATCATAATTCCCTGGCAAGTTCATTTTGCCAACCAGAGTTTTGAGATAAGGCAATTTTCTAATTGTCTATTGAACATTTGAACACACTACCTTCCTAGGCAGTTCTCTTAAACATATGAATGTGACAGAAAGATCCAAGATGGCTGATCACTAGCAGCTCGGGATTGTAGCTCCCAGTGAAAGCACAGAGAACGAGAGGATGCCACACTTTCAGACAAATTTTTGTTGCTCACACACCAGGAGATTTCCAGCAGAGGAGTCCCACGGGTCGCAAGCGCGACTCTTGTGGCCAGTAAGGCGGTTTTGCCACTGCCTTGGTGCAGCAGTTCTTGGTGCAGAGTCAGAAAAGCACCATCAATCTTAACGCCGCTGTTTTGGCCGGCACAGTGGGTTGCTCAGATTTTAGCGCTGGGAATCAACAAGTTGGACGTCCACTCAGAAACCCAATTACAAAGACGGTAATTATAAAGACCACAGATGGATAAATCTACAACGAAGGGAAGAAACCAGCCTAAAAAGGCTGAGAATACCCAAAATCAGAATGCCTCTCCTTCTGCAGGGGATTACAGTTCCTCATCAGCAACGGAACAAGGCCTGATGGAGAACGAGTGTGTTCCATTATCAGAAGCAGACTTCAAAAGGTGGATGATAAGAAACTTCCGGGAATTAAAAGAACTTGTTCTAACCCAATGCAAAGAAACTAAGAACTTTGAAAAAAGGTTTGATGAAATGTTAACAAGAATACACAATTTAGAGAGGAATATAAGTGAATTAATGAAGCTGAAAAACAACACGAGAACTTCATGAAGTATGCACAAGTTTTAACAGCCAAATTGATCAAGCAGAAGAAAAGATATCAGAGGTCAAAGACCAATTTAATGAAATAAAATGAGAAGACAAGATTAGAGAAAAAATGATAAAAAGGGACGAGCAAAGTCTCCAAGAAATATGGGACTATGTGAAAAGACCTAATCTACATTTGATAGGTGTACCTGAATGTGACGAAGAGAATCAATCCACACTGGAAAATACGCTTCAGGATATTATTCAGGAAAACTTTCCCAACCTCGCAAGGCAGAACAATATTCAACTCCAGGTAATACAGAGAACACCACAAAGATATTCCTCAAAAAGACCAACCTCAAGGCACATAATCATCAGATTCACCAGGGTCGAAATGCAGGAGAAAATACTGAGGGCAGCCAGAGAAAAAGGTCAGGTTACCCACAAAGGGAAGCCTATCAGACTCATAGCAGATCTCTCAGCAGAAACTCTCCAAGCCAGAAGAGAGGGGCCAATATTCAACGTCCTTACAGAAAAGAACTTTCAACCCAGAATTTTACATCTATCCAAATTAAGCTTCATAAGCGAAGGAAAAATAAAATCTTTTGTGAACAAGCAAGCACTCAGAGATTTCATCACCACCAGGCCTGCTTTACAAGAGCTTCTGCAAGAACCACTACACATAGAAAGGAACAAACAGTATCAGCCTTTCTAAAAAATAGCAAAAAGTAAAGAGCATCAACATAATCAAGAATTTACATCAACTAATGGGCAAAACAGCCAGCTAACATTAAATGGCAGTGTTAAACTCACATAAATTATTATTAATTCTAAATTTAAATCGACTAAATCTCCCAATCCGAAGACACAGACAGGCAAAAAAAGCCAAAACCCATTGGTATGTTGCATCCAGACCCATCTCACATGCAAGGATACACAAAGACTCAAAATAAAGGGATGGAGAAAGATTTACCAACCAGAGATATTCAAATATTTCAAAATATTTTTATTTTGAAAAAAAAAAAAAAAAGAATGTGACAACCATGCTATCCCCCTCCAGTAGACCAAATGGTGGATCTGTGCAGTCAGACAGACAAAGCTAGTCTGCTTACACTTTACCTTCTCACTCTGTAAATGAGTGACAGGACCCCCAAGAAAGGGCCTTTCCTTAAGCACTATGACCACCTGTGGAAAGGCTCCCCCTGTAAAGATGAAACAAGGCCATATGCAGGTAATTCCAGCCAGGAAGAGATGGTTTGGAAACTTTTCAAAGAGATACAGATTGCATAACCTAAAACCACTACACCAGGGGAGTGTCTCCCAAGCTATTGAGAAAGATGAACCAGGAGAATGGTTTCCAGCTTTTATCAATTTGTAACTGCAAATGACAGAGACCTGGAAATGGTGGTTAAAAAAATTAAGAATTATTCTTTTCTCTCACATAAAAGTCCAAAGCTAGGCCATCTGGAACTAATACAGCAGTTCCAGTATAATCAAGCACCTAGGTTCCTTTAACCTGGTCACTCTGGCAACCTTATAAATAACTTCTCTCCTAAATGTTGCCCATGGTTCCCAGATGAATGTTGGAGCTCCAGCCATCACATCCACATTCCAAGCAGAAGGGCAAGGGAAAAAGAGTACTCCTCCCAGGTGAATCAACCCTTTTAAAAAAGATTTCTCCAGAAACCTACCCAACAATATCTCCTTACATGTCATAACCACCCCTACCTGCAAGATGAATGGGTAGTTGATAGGAAATTAGAACTCTATGGACACTACCTGAGCAAGTTTTTATGCTGATTAATCTGGTTTTGGAAATGGATGTCTTCTAGGACTTTCATTCACTATGTTGCATATATAGTACATTTTTATTGTTCTTCTTCAAATCCCTTCTTTCTATGAGACCTTGCTTTTGTCAACATCATTTTTGTTGACCATCGTTGAGCTTTTCAGGCAAATAATGCCTATAAAAGGTGAGAGGTTATTTTTCTTACCCTTCTTCACATAATAGTGCTAGGTTCATGCAGAATAATTGATCAAAAGAGCTTTTAGAAGCTTGACACTCCAAACAAGTGACAAGAATGCTGTCTTGTTCTGTGCGTTGGGAGTTAGCAACTCCCTCAGTCATTGGAGAGGAGCCACGCACCACAGATAACTCACCAGTCTGAAGGGCTCACTGCACTTTGTCTCTGAGCAGGGAGCTGAGATCAATACCCTCAGAGGTCACGTCCAAGTCTATGAGCCTGTGAGGCAGTGCCTTGTCCACCTGGTCTGTTATGAGGCTGGGCCCTGTGATGTCTTGCAGTTATTCCCTACTATGTGTCGGTCACCACTGGGAAGCACAGGGACGCGGCCACTGACAGCAGAGCCTTCATCTTCCTCATCGGGGAGGAAGATGAACGAAGTAACCGCATCTGGTTGGACCACCCATGCGGGAAGAGGGGCTTCAGTCGTGGCTCTGTGGAGGAGTTCTATGTCGCCGGCTTGGATGTGGGCATCATCAAGAAAATAGAGGTGCTGGCTTCTTGGGACCCCATGATAGTGACCACCCTAGGGACAGATGGAGCTGACCAGTACCTGGGTGGGTGGTGGAGTGCAGGGTGGGAAGAGCAGCCTGTCTGCAGTGCCCCTCAGAGCAGGTAGCAGAGCAGAACAAACTAGCCAGGTGACTTTGGGTGAGCCACCTGCCCCTCTGTGTGTCTGTTTCCCACTCACCCAGTGGGAATGTTCTGTGTATTAGTTTCTATTGCTCTGTAACAAATTACCACAAACTTAGTGCCTTAAAGCAACACAAATGTATTATCTCAGTTTCATGGGTCAGGAGTCTAGGTGTGAGTTAGCAGGGTCCATTTTCAAGGTCTCAGTGGGCTGAAATCAAGTTGCAGCCAGGGCTGCGATTTTATCCGGGGCTTGGGTTCCTCTTCCAGGCCCACTGGTTGTTGGCAGAATCTATTTTCTTGGGGTGTAGGACTGAGGCGTTCAGCTCTCAGAGGCCGTCCATCATTCTCCACCACGGGGCCCTCTCCAAAATCTGGCTATTTGCTTGTTCAATAGGAGACAATCTCTTCTGCTTCAAATATCTCCCTCTTCTTCACCTCTGACATCTAGACATGGTTTTTTAAGGGCTCAACTGATTGGGTCCAGCCCACTCAAAGTTACCTGATTAGAGACTGTAATTACATCTGCGCAATCTCTTCACCTTCCTGGGAGGGACCTGGGCCAGCAAGTATATAGCACATTGGGAAGAAGCACTGAGGGAGGGTCAGAGCAGGGAGCACTTCTTTCCCAGTTGTGTCCAGATCGTCACAGACCAGGTGTGTCTCCTCCTAGCTGGGCCATGACGGGGCCTCCCCTGAGAGCTGCTGGCTGGTGGAAGAGTTGTGTTTGGCAGTTCCCACCCAGGGCACCAAGTACACGTTGAACTGTAACTACTGGCTTGCCAAAGACAGAGGTGATGGCATCACTTCGCGTGTCTTCGACCTCTTGGATGCCATGGTGGTGAACATCGGGATCAAGGTAGGGACACTGTGAGTGTGCAGTGCATGGCCAGGACAGTGCAGATTGGGGTGGGGGGCAGCAGGGGAGACAGAAGTGGAAGAAGTAGGAGACTCATCACTGGGGCATCCACAGGTGCTGCAGCCTGGTATGCTAGCCAGATGTACTTCGCTAGGAGCCACAGACTGAACTCTCTTCTGGTCTGCTGCTGTGTGACCTTGGGCAAGTCACCTCATTTCTCTGGGCCTTGTTCTTTCCATATGCTTCTTAGAAATAATGCACCCCTGCTACTCATGGCCTGTTCCATGCAGGGTCTTGGTGAGAACTAATGTGATCACAGTCCACAAAGATCTTTGCAAGGAAGCAGCACCACGTAGACAGGCAGGGTCATTATTCACCAAAGGATCCACCATCAATGGCAGTAGGGTGGTGATGGGAAACACAGCATCTGGGATACTGTGAACCTCTGGGTCTCATGGGGCAGCCAGTGGTGTCCACACAAGACCCTCCTTAACTAGAAAAGCCTGGAGAACAAGAGGCTCCTGTCCTGGCTCCACCTCTAACTGGCCAAAGGACCTGAGACAAGTTGTATAAATGCACAGGTCAGTCCAGACAGGAGCCAGATGCCTAGTGCTGGGATCCAAGGACCCACAGCCATTTGGTGGCCCAGAAGCCTCTGTTTCCCCTGACCTTGTGGGTTTCTCTTTTTGGCTCATGGCTACAGTGTCAACAGAAAGCCCCAACCCATATCTCTGGTCCTGAATCAAAACCAGTGGGCTTCCTGGACCAGATCAGAAGCTGTCCCACAAAGATGAGAAGAAATCATTTGGACTTAAGCGGGTTCTGCCTACATTGTATACAGAAACAGAAATGGCGCTCTGAAAACCTTGACAGGCACGAGCGTAGGAGCCTGCCAGTCTCCTGCCCCTCACCTGCTGGAGAGTCAGAGAGCAGCACTTCCTACAGCACATAGCCTTCCCCTCCTGCCAGACATCTCCATGTGTGGCCAGACGGATGGTGTGAGTGAGCACGCAGTTCAGCCGGGGACCTCCGCCTGACCCACTTCCCGGCCCGTGTGTGCCTGTATGCCACTGCCCAGCACACATGCACACCCCACACAGTGCAGCTGCAGCTCCCTCCAAGCCCTTTAGTCCAGGAAAATCCAGACCTACACCACCGTTATCCACAGGACAAAGGAACACAGATTTTTCACTTTACAAAGAACTGCAGGGTTCTTTGGACTGGCCGTCTCCCCAGGACACCTGATATCAGACTAGAATTACAAGAGCACTGTTTCCGTCTCTTTTTGGAAACAAACCTATTACATAAAAAGAGATGTGTCTGTGTAAAGGAGAGAAAGACGGATACAGAGAACACAAGAGTTGGACAGCTCAGCTTTCAGGGGCTGGTCTCCGTGGGGTCACTGAAGCACTCATTTTGATCGTTCTATTTTTTATGCCTGTCTGGGTAAGAGCAAAAAAGTGTCAGACTCCCACTTTTGTTCCCAGTAGCTCCTCCTGCCCATCATGAATGCCCTTTTTGGATGGTCTAAGAGGATTTTCTTGGTAAAGCAAGAGGCTCTTCATCCATTCCCTCCACAAACATGTCCTGAATTTCTCCTGCAGGCCAGGCCTGTGCAGAATACTTCAAACATCACAGTGTTCTGGCAGAGATTCTAGATGCTGCCGGAAAAGCACGCAGCCCCCACCAGGCATAATGATGGGGACATGACCAGTGTGATTAACAGCCCAGGTTCAGAAGTCCAGCCTTCCGGGTAATGGGGACCAGGCCCCTGCACAGGTGATAGAGGAATGTGGCAGCCTGCAGAAAAGGGACACACCAGGCCAGGTACATTCAAAGGAGACAGTCAAGATGGCCCTTCCCTGATTGTGTGTCTGAGCCTCTCCTAAACCTTCAGACTTCACTGTGAGTCCGAGGCACTTGATAAGAAGGAAAGGAGTAAGAATCCAGGACCAAAGAACATTCCAGAACATCAGTGTAAATGCTTTCTCTTGCCACAGGCTGCCTTCCTTAGAGGAAGAGCCAAGGTGGGGCCTCAGTGGAGGCATGCCAGGAAGAGCAGGCTGTGCCTCATCCTGCAGTAGAGACAGAGGGCACACATTCTGTTTGGCACACCCCTCAGGCTAAATGGCAAAACCCCAGTCTCAAGCAAACATCATGGAAGTAGGGGACTGCCCCACTTCACAAGTGGATTGAGGCAGTGCTCCCTCCGTAGGCATCACTCCCAAGGGCACCTCTCACTCACAGCTGCAGGGCATGTGTAGGCTGTGGCATGAAGGGGGATTGACACCTTGAACATTGGCTGCTGCTTGGGGACACACAGGTGGCAGGCTCAGTGCCAGACACCATGCAAATGGTCAGCAGTTCTCACTCTGCAAGGGAGCTTATCCCTATTTTACCACCCGAGAGCCAAGGCTGGCGGGTCTAATAGCCAGCAGGTGGCAGGTCTGGGATTCACACGGAGCTCTGGAGGGCTCCAAAGGCCACTGTTCTGTCACCATGAGCTGCTGGCATGGCTGGATGTAGTTTGGAAGTCGACTGACGAAGCGTCAGTGAATGCTGGGCTTTCCATCATGTTTCTGTTGAACAAGGGCTCTCCTCAGAAACTCCTTTCTAGCACCAGACCGGGCACAGTTCAGGGTGTAAGGGAGTGACAAGGCTCACTGTCCAGGCATTTACAGTTGACTAGGGGAGAGGTTCCTTCCAGAGCCGTAGAACTTGAACAGCGTGTTTGCTTTCTCTGGTGAGACTGAGGCAGTTCAGGTAGGGTTGGAGGGTGAGGCTGAGACTCAGCATCTGTGTCTCTTTAATGGCAGGTTCTCTATGAAATGACAGTGTGGACAGGGGATGTGGTAGGCGGGGGCACTGACTCCAACATCTTCATGACCCTCTACGGCATCAATGGGAGCACAGAGGAGATGCAGCTGGACAAAAAGAAAGCCAGGTACCTGGAGGCGGCCCCTGCCCCTCACCCCTCCCACATTCAACTCTTCCCCTCTGCTCTACCCTGCCTTCAACCAGGCTGATTCTCACATGCCCACTGCAGACCATGGGGCCGTCTATCTTCTGCCTTTCTGTCTCAGTACCTTCCTCTGTCAAGGGCCAGCTCAAATCTACCTCCTCCAGGAAGTCTGCCTTGATCACTTCCACCCAGACCAAGTCCTTCCTTTCTTCTTTCTTTCATTTGGTCACTCAAAATTGTTTATTGTAAGGTTGCTAGATTAGCTGATGGTATTGTATCATTGTTAATGTCTCAGTTTTATTAATTGTACTATGGCAATAAAAGATGTTGACATTAAGGGAAGTTAGGTGAAGGGGGCCCAGAAGCACTGTTCTATTTTTGCAGCTTTTCTGTAAGTCTCAAATGACTACCAAATAATATGCAGTCAATTTTCAAAACAGTAAAAAAAGATTGAACATCTAGTATATGCCAGGCACTGACTCAGGCACTGAAGAGATGATACAACCAAGAAGACAAAGTCCTTGTACTTACAGAGCTTAACCTAAGGAGGGCAACGGTAGCAATAGTAACATTTACAGGAGCCTGTTTGCACCAAGCATTGTTCTAGAATAAGCCATGTATTGACCCACTTAGTCCTTCCCACAACCCTATGAGGACAATTATCATCCCCATACTACAGGTGAGAAACTGAGGCACAGCAAGGTAAATTCATATGCTCAAAATCTCATGGCCATTAAGCTGTGGCACTGCAAACTACACCCAGATGGCCCCCAGTCCTAAGCACTCAATAGTTATCAATAATTGCACTAAAGATGGCCCTCCTATAGTGCTTACTGCCCGTGCCTTCCCTTGGATTCCCAGTTCAGACAGTCCTGGGTTTGGACTGGTTTGCCATGTTCAACTATTGTCCCTCAAACATCCCTGGCCCCTGACATTTTAAGAACCAGAGATGACAGGCTCAGAGCCTCAGCTTAGCATTTAAAAAACCCACCCACAGCAACTTGCCTCTGAACCTACAGCACTCCTTCCACTAGCTAGAGGTCAGGACCCATGTGGCTTCCTTTTTGAGCCCCTCATACCTCCCAGCTCTTGTTTTGCATGTAGTGGGCACTCAGTACTTCTGGACTGAGGTGGTGATGAGGACGTTGTGGATGACAGTGAGGATGTTGATATTGATGGGCAAAGCTCTGGCTCGCACAAGCTGCTCTGTCCATGAAAAGAAATGCTGCCTGGCTCCCACGAGCTTCAGTAACCACATCCTTATCATCACCAGCACCACCATCATCACAATTATCATCCCCAGCATCATCACCTTCATCCCTATCACCACCGTCACCACCACCACCATCATCAATGGTAGGGATGATGATTGCGATGATGGTGGGGATGATGATTGTGATGATGATGATGATGGTAGGGATGATGATGGTGGTGATGGTGATAGGGATGAAGGTGATAGTAGGAACGATAATTGTGATGATGGTGGTGATGATGATAATAATGATGGTGATGATGGTGATGATGTTGATGGTGATAGGGATGAAGGTGATGATTGTAGGAGTGATCATTGTGATGAAGATAATGATGATGATGGTGGTGGTGGTGGTGGCAGTGGTGATAGGAATGAAGGTGATTATGCGGGGGATGATAATTGTGATGACGGTGGTATTGGTGATGATGAGGATGTGGTTACTGAAGCTCTTGGGAGCCAGGCAGCATTTCTTTTCATGGACAGAGCAGCTTGCACAAGCCAGAGCTTTACCTGTCCTATGGGCCCAATGCAGCTCATCCCTGGGGGTCTGATGGGAACAGTTTTTGCCTGTCTTCTCTTAGCACTTCTGCTTTCTCATTTTGCAACTCCCATTTCCTCCTGGAATTCTTCTCATATCAACAGCAATGGTGATAATAATAATGGCTACCATGCACTGAACATTTGTTCTATTCCAGGCATTGTTGCAAGTGCTTTTTAATATATATTAACTCACAACACCCCTCTCATCACTCTTTGTACTCTTATCATCTCCACATTGCTAATAAGTTGCCTGAGATACATAGAAGTGAAATAACTTGACCAAGGTCACACAGCAAGTAAGTAGGAGAACTGGGATTTGAACTCAGTTCTAGAAATAAGGGAGGACCAAATGAGAACAGAAACTGTCTACTTACAGCTTGCTGTATCAAGAGACTTAGCCACCATCACTTGGTTTGGTAGAGATTTGAAGGGTGTGGGAGGAGGAACAGCTTTATAGTGAAGCATTATTTTTGGCATGGTAAAGCTGGAGGTGGGGTAGTTAGAATCGGGGTTTCATAATGTGGTTGCATTGGGGAGCATATCTGGATTTGGTCGGGCAGTCTGGTTAGTCCTGAGTTGGCAGCAGGGACAAAATAGGGAAGCTAGGGGTCATTGCCCAAGTCCTGATCATTCTGGGCCAATTTCTATAGAGACCATGGTTTCTTGGGATGGTGGTTGCAGACGTGTTAGCTCAAAGTTCTGTTATCACACATGGTCTGGCTACTGTTGTTTCCATATTCAGTCTCCTATAGTCTTTACTTCTGTACTCTGACTCCAATCTCTACCCAACCCCATATTCCTCGATTTTCTCTGATTAATTGTCCTACACCTACATTCCACCTTGTTTTCCAGATGTGCAAGGTTTAATTGCTGGTAGAAGAGAGATCTTATTTCTGGAAGTATCTAAATTCCAAAAATATTGCTTGAAAATCCCATCATTATAAATACAACCATACTGTAAATGCTTCGAGGCACTTGCTAGTTGAAGGATTTTTGTTTTTTGCTGAATAAAGATTTATTTTGTGAGGAAAGCCATCATTTCTTAATTATCCTGGTTTGCAAGCTCAGAGCTGTTACCTGAGACATGTTTTGATTTCTTCATTTGTGTGTGGCCTGATGTTTCACCTGTGTTTTGAAGTCCTTTTTAAGGATGTCTGCATCTTGACTAAGGAATGTAGATAGATCCACTGGGCATGTGTCATGGGCACAGCTTCGTATTGTGCAAGGTGATGCTTTCACCAGGAAATGGTATGTGACCAGAATGAGGCTGAGATATGCATGCATATACACAGAAGGTATCATGGGGTTTTGCCTGCTGCAACACTCCTGCAGTCAGATGTTATACCCAGGGGCCAACGCTTACAATAGCCAATAGCAATTCACTCTATCCTGCTCCTGAGCTAAATTCTCCAACTTCTCATCTTGCCACTTCAGGGAAAATGGTTCTGGTAAATTAACTCCCACTGAGATGCTGGTGAATTAGTATGGCATTCTGAAAAGACAATGTTCTAAAAGGTAATGCGTATTCTCGGGTGATGAGTCTCTAACAGTGGGATTTGAGGCAATTGGTGTCCAGTGGGTGTAGAAGCTATTTTTAGACAAAGCGTTGCGGCATTTCTATAGAGGGAAGTAAATGCCTGTGAGGGATCATGCCTAGGCCCAGTAGAGACCTAGTAAAATGGGAGTTCCTTAGTCTGGACACAAAAGGTATATTGTCCCTTTTTGTGTCACAAAAGAGTTCTGTTAGGTTTACCCTTCAGATGGCCTGTTGCTTTCACTAACCCTCAGTGCAAAGAGCATGGAAAGAGACTGAGTTCAAGGGAATGGAAAGAGGACAGACACTCAAATGGGATTCCAGTTGCCTTTTCAGGAATCAGGAAATACTTGGCTGTGACCGTGTCCAGGTCTGTAGTGAGTTTGTTAAGTTTTGACTCTCTCTTCCACATCTTTATCACTTGAATCTTAGTCTGGTTAGCAATAAAGCTCTGAGACTGGAAAGGGCTTATCTTTGGGGACTGCATGGGTAGAAGAGTTGTGTGGGAAGGTTGAGTCCTTCTCAGGGAGCTTGGAGGTGGGTCCCAGGGGACAGCAGGAATGATGGTGGTCTGAGAGAAGAGGAAGGAAAGCTGAGTTCCAGGAACTGCTGCCTTCAAGGGGCACCCAGGTCAGACAATTGAAAGGTTCTAGCACTCACTGCTGGGTACCTCTCTCAAAGCATCATCTGTAGCTCAGAGGCTGCCCTTTAAGAGGACACTGGTAGATATGTACTAGGTCTGATTATGGCATTCAAGAATAGCAGAGACTTAGAATCTGTTTGAGATTTGACCTTGTTATACTCTCAAACCACAGCAAAGATGCTTATGAGATAAAGATGCAGCTCTCCATCACCTTGAATGTCTCATGGGGAATGCATAAGGTCCAGTTTTATCAATGGTCCCCAAAGATCCCAGATCAGCAGAACCTGGGACTGGAGGCTCTGTTTTTTGTGCGCCCAGTTAATTTGGCCCCCATGGACACTTACATCATCACTGAAGCCAACTCCCTGATGCTCACCAACTTCAGGCTTGGAATTTTCTCTGTGTGAGTTCCAAGGCAGCCTCCCCTTGTCTATCCCCTTTCTGGTCCAAAAGTTCTCCATTAACACCACTTGGGGCTGTGTTAATTTCCTAAGGTTGTGATACAAAACTACCACAAACATAGTGATAATTAAAACAACAGAATTTTCTTCTCTCATTTTTCTGGAGGCCAGAAACCTGAAATCAGAATCTGTGAGTGGAAATCAAGGTGTCAGTACTACCAGGTGCCCTGTGGGCTCTGGGAGAGAATCTACTCCTTGTGGCTTCTGGTGGCTGCCAGCAGTCCTTGGCTTGTGCCGCACCACACCGACCTTCAAGGCCAGATCTTCCAATCTCTGCCCCGTTTTCACATTCTACCTCCTTTGTGTATATGTTGATCTCTCTCTATCTCTGCCTTCTTATGGGGATGCTTGGGATTACATTAAGGACCCAATGGAATAATCCAAGGTAACCTTCCTATCTCAAGCCTCTTAGCTTAATTACATCTGCAAAGACCTCCCTGTTCTTTTCACCGTACAGTTATATACATGGATTCCAGGAACTAGGACATGGATATCTTTTGGGAGACCATTTTTCAGTCTACCACAGGAGCTACAGCCCACAGAGCATGGATCTGAAAATCCTGCCACATGAGGAACAGTCAAAGGTTCTAGAGACATTTACATTTTTAAACACTTTATCATGAACAATACATATATATGTAAAAGTACATACATTATTGATACTTATAAAGCAAAAACTTAGGTAAATCTTCCACGCTGCCTTCAGGCCAAGAAATTGAAGCTTGCCAGTTCTCAGGTTTTAAGGTAAACATTTTTTTGTTTTCTTTCTTTTGATCTCCGGTACATAAATAGAATCAGGCCAAATATTTTATGTCTTAGTTCTTTCACTCAGCATCAGGTTTTTCATACTTTCCTGAGCTGTTGAGTGTGATTGTGATTTGCTCATTTTCATTGCTGTATAGTATTCTATTGAAGAGCCTGGAGAAAAGAGAGATTCAGTGGCTTCTTTCAAAGGATCAGAGAGGGGAGAGAATAGAGGCAGCGAGATTGGTTAGATGTTGACAATTCAGTGATTCGTTCTGGTGGCAGAACTCAATGTAACAAAAACTTACTGAGGATTGGCTACGGCTGTCCTAAAACAAAAAGAGCTGCCAGGGTGGCCATGGGGCACCATCAGTAGAGCTGTCTAAGCACGGAACCACCCAATGGGTTCATTTTGCCTACAGCCCAGAGATTGCTGATATATCAAAGCAGGGGAATTGCAATAGAGAAAGAGTTTTACACATGCGGAGCTGTCTAAAATGGGAGATGAGAATTGTATTATTACTCAGACCAGCCTCGCTGAAAATTCAGACTAGGATTTTTCCAGGATAGTTTAGGGGAAGAAGTGGGGGTGGCTAGGCAATGGGTGCTTGCTGCTGATTGGTTTGGGGGTACAATCACAGGGGTTTAGGAAATGGTCCTCATGCATGCTGAGTCATTTCTGGTTGGGGCCGCAAGAGTGGTTGGCAGGTCCAGGTGGAGCCATTGGTTATCAGACATGCAAAAAACCTGAAAAGACATCTTAGAAGTCCAGTCAGGTTTACAATAACGATGTTGTTATCTGCAGGAGTAACGGGGGACGTTGTACATCTTGTGACCTCTGGAAAAATGGCTGGCAACGTTTATGTTTCCGCTTTAGCAGAATTCAGGTTCCTCTCATCCTCCTAGCCTGGTGATCTCTCCTTAACTTTACGGAAGGGCTATGATCATTTAAACGATACACTAAATGCCTCCCAAAATTAGCTTGACCCAAACCCAGCAAGAATTAAGGGCAGTTTGAAAACTAAAGGCAAGAAGGGGGTTGGTTAGATCTCCTTCACTGCCAAAATTTTCTCACTGTTCTAATTTTTCCAAAGGCAATTTCAAGCATGGACTCAATGGCCTTGGGTATGGAGAAATTCATACTGGAAGGACAATGGTCTAAAGCAAAGCTAAGGCTGGCACTCTGACCGTGGCCAATCCTGAGAGCCCCAGATACGTCCCTAAGATGTCATAGAGACAAACTCCCTGAGCAGCTGCCCAGCCTGATGGGCTTTAAAACCCCACGCCTTCCATTCCCATCTGCTAGCCAGTCCCTTCCCAGGGTCCCTAACCATAACCCTTCCCTGGCTTTGTAGCAATGCCGACAATTCTCCCATGAAATAGTTGTCCTTCCAGCCCAAGCCTTTGGCCCTGGTTAGCCTCAGGCTGTGCTCAGTCATGGTGCCCAGTGAGGGAGTGGTTGCCGGGCCCTTCCCTAAGGACAGCCTTTCACACAGGCAGGAACAGAGAAAACCAGAATAGGAAGGATGTGAGGGGCAGCCAAAGGGGGCCCTTCCCAGGCACCACTCCCTCAGCTGCTGAGCAAAGCCTCCTTTGAGTAGATGAGCAGCAAAAATCCTGGGCCACACAACAGCCCTGTCCCTCTGAGCCAGGAGCAGAAAGCCTGGAGCAAAGGCTGGCACTTCTCCAAAGGGTGGGAATCCTACTGTGTATCAACTGAGGTGTCTGGAGGCGGTCCAGGGTACCTGGGAGAATGTGGCTAGTGAGCTGGGAAGACTGAAGGACAAATAAGGGCCTTCCTTTGGGTGGTTTTACACCGAAAAGAGGAAGTCCATCCAGGTTAACTGAGGTTCAGCCTAGAATGAAGGATGAGGGGTTCAATGTAATCTCCTTGCAGTCTTCCAGAAGACAAGCTTGTTTCTCCTCTTCTTTTCGTTATACCTGTCCCACCGTAAAATCTCCATAAAATGAAGACACTTGGCTAAATTCAAAGAGTGAAAATTAAAGAGACATGCAAAGCGAAGAATTCTAAAGCTCTTTTGATTTGCAAAATCGTGCTCCTGGCAAGAGTAAGGAATCGAAAGATTATTTGAGAGAATCTCAGTGTGTGACATGAATGTGACAGGAGCACCTCCTTACAGTTTCCATTATATCCTGAGGGAGAGACAGGGCTTCAATTAGAGGAGGAGGGATATGGGGCTGACTCTGGGAGAACTTTTTTACTTCTATTAATTGTAAAATGCACACACACAGAGCAAGATATCAGAAGAGATTGAATCTCTGCTTCCCCACCATTTTTAAGACTAGCAGTAGTTAGTTCTCGATTTGCACTCTTCAAGTCTCAACCCCCGTTGTCTATGGCCTCTGCTTTTAAAAATATGACTTGTATTCAAGGAAGCACGACAATTGCCATGCAGAGCCACTTCTCCAGTGCCACCTGCATTACCCCGAGGGCCTTATCAGCAGTATCATCTGGAATCAGTCAGCAGGCAAGCAATCAGTCAGCATTGAAGGTCGAATTGTACACGTAGCACTGTGGGAAGAGCAGTAAGGAATAAAGATAGAGCTTGTCTGAGATGATGAGGTCATTCAGCAGAAAAATAATAATAGCAACAAAAGCAGCGTTACCTTCTATTTGCCTACTGCTTTACAGTTGGCAGTAGCATTACCCAATTCAGGGCACTGTGTTCAGTTTTGCAGATGGCAGATAGAAAAATCTGAATGATGCCATCTAGAGTTGTACAGTGCACTGTCTGCCTCACCATTCGCAATGGCCCTGTCACTCACAGAATCTCATTTAAAGCTTTTCAGATATGTAATTCTTTTTCCATTTTAAGTTGATTCCACATTCATTTGGTCTTCATCATAGTTCTGTGAGATTGCAGGACTAGTATTATTCTCCCTAGACCACAGGTGAGGAACCAGGTTCTAGAGAGGAACTGGGACTGTTCTAGGTGACTGGTAGAATGAGATTAGAACCCAGCACTGGTAGCTCTTGCTTCAGGGCCATTTCTACTAGCCAAACCCAGTTAACCCAGTCTTTCAGGAACACATGTGTGATGCAAGAGATGGGCTGGTGGAGAGGTGGTGGGACCAGACGGGCTGCTGAGTAAAGGCCTCATCTTCTCCCTTACCCCAAGCCCAGCCTCTGGCCTGGCCCAGCCCTCCCCAGTGGCCAGCTTCCCTTTTCATGCCCCTCCTCTCCACCCCTAGGTTTGAGCGGGAGCAGAATGACACCTTCATCATGGAGATCCTAGACATCGCTCCATTCACCAAGATGCGAATCCGGATTGATGGCCTGGGCAGCCGGCCGGAGTGGTTCCTAGAGAGGGTAAAATGTCTAGACCCTCACTCTTCCTTCCTGCTACCACCTACCCCTCCCCTCTGTTCCTCTGGCTTGTCAGTGGACCTTGTTAAAGCACAAATGTCACCCTAGAGGATCATTACACGAACCCAGCCCATATAATCCAATATGCCCTTTGGCATGAATTAATCAGAGAATGTCATTTTACTTATTCGTGTCCAGTGAGAACTGAAGCAACTGTCAGGTAATTCAACATGAGCTGTCAATATAACGTGGACAGAGACCCAAGAAAGGGGAGGGGTGGTATGGGCTGCCTTCAGGACAACAGCTGGGAGGGTTGACAGAGGAGGAGCAAGGCCTGGGGCAGAGAGAGGCTGCCATGGTGGGAACTTCAGGCAGGATGGCAGAAATCTTACTGGGGCCTCTTGATCATGGAGTTAAGCAGCTGCCACTTTTTCCATTGTGGGCTTCTGTGTCTGAGCTTGGCCCTCGGAACCCTGCCTGAGGATCTGTTGGGCTGAGGCCAACCTTGGGGATGGGATGTTGGGATCTTCAAGGAACAACCGCAGCGTGGGATTTCTTAGTTCTGCCTCCATCCTCCCGCTCTTCCCAGCATACGTATGTATGGGCACATGCACACACACACACACACACACACACACACGTGCACATGGCCGCAGACTCAGTTTCCACCAAGAAAAGAAGGCAGCTGCCCCTTCTCAGGACCTCTCATAACTTCTTCACCTTCCCCAGCCTGTGTGGTTCTATGCCTCCAGGCTGCCCAGAGGAAAGTCATTAATACTTGCTGCTCCAGGGCAGAGAGAAGAGCATCCAGGGCATAGGGCCAAGCTGCACTCATTTTGATGAGAAACACCATGATGTTAGGAGTCCAAGGGCTTTCCGTGCTAAGAGTGGCTCCAAAGCTGTGGCCCCCTGGCAGCTAGGAGGAGCCTCATCAGCAGCATGCCACACTCACAAAGGCAATGACAGCACCAACAAAGATGACACTCCTGCAGCCTCCGTGTCACACAGGGTCCTAGGTATGCCAACATGTGTATCGTGCCGGTCCTCTTTACATAATGTGTGTCAGAGTCTCAGGCAACATAACAAAGCACCATGGACTGGAGGCTTGGAGCAACACACATTTATTACCCCCTCACTGTCGTAGAGGTAGAAGTCCAAGGTGAAGGTGTCGTCAGGGCCATGCCCCCTCTGAAGGCTCTAGGGAAGGATCTGTTCTGGGCCTCTCTCCTGGCTTCTGGCATTTCCCTGGCTTGAGGCAGTGGCATGCCAGTGTTCACCTGGTGTTTTGGGTGTGTGTCTGGGTGGTATCAGATTGGACTAGGGCCTACTATAATGACCTCATCTGAACTGATTACACCTATAACAATCCCCTTTCTAATAAGGCCACATTCTGAGGGACTGTGGATTAAGAATCAACATATGAACTCTGGGGAAATACAATTCCACCCATAACACAAAGCCCTGCAGTCCCCTGCCTGAGTCAGCCACACATCCTTGTCCACCAGAGGCCATCCATCCTGCTTCGCCTCAGGCTCTTCCTCCTCTGTTGTTCAGCCGGCAGCAGATTTTCTTGAGCCAACAATATAGTGCCCACACCAAGGACTATCCCACACATGTCAGCACTCTGTTCCCAGGTGTTTGTGGCTGACGGGGGCTCGGTTGGTCTTTCTGTGACTCATTCAGCAAACATCTCTTGTGCACAATGACAGGCACCTCTGAGGACAGTTTTAGGTAAATTGCCCATTCCCAAATTCCAAGCTAGCATAGTCCTCGTGGGGACTTCAGATCCCATGCCAGTTATACAGGGTCTTTGTCCTGGAAAGGGCCCTTTCCATACTACGTGGGTCTCTGTCGCAAGCACTTGTCTCAGGTCTGGGATCTCCAGGGTTGGGATTCAGAGAGGGACTGCATGGGCCAGTAGGTGCTGGCAGAGGTGAGGGAGGGCAGGGTGTTACCATGGTGGCTCCCTTTCCCCCAGATCCTACTGAAGAACATGAACACTGGAGACCTGACCATGTTCTACTATGGAGACTGGCTGTCCCAGCGGAAGGGCAAGAAGACCCTGGTGTGTGAAATGTGTGCTGTCATCGATGAGGAAGAAATGATGGAGTGGACCTCCTACACTGTTGCGGTTAAGACCAGCGACATCCTGGGTGAGTTAGGGTCCCTCACGCCTCCCAATCCCTTGTCCCTCCTGCCCTCAAATTCGGGCTCAGACCCTGGTTTCTGGTCAGGGCATTTTTCTTCAGATGGCCTTCGGAAATCTAGTTGATCCAAGTCTTCTTCACATCATTTTCTCTCTGGATGAAGTATTCTTCCCAGTGAGTGACTGGTTCCCTCCCTCCTCCCTTGGGGAAATAGTGGAGAACATTACTGGGGAGTATGGTCAGCACTTTTGGAAATGGTACTGGTACTTGATGCAGAGCCTTCCCATCTTCCTGCTGCTACCTGGCACCCCTTGTCCAAGTGCCATGCACCCCAGGCATCCTCGAACCCATGTGCTTGGTGGCCATCTACCGTGTGCCAGCTTTGGCGTGGGTCTTAGGATGGAGATGTGATACCCAGGCCCTTGCAGGTCTGACCTTCATTGGAGCATCCACAGTGCAGTGTGGTGAAGCCCCGATGGATGCAATGTCAAAGTCAAGTCCAGAAAGACAAACACAGAAGCCACTTAGGCAGACAGGACACCCAGAGGAAGGGCCTTCTGATGAAAAGTACTAGCATATCAAAGGCCAGGAGCTGAGAGGGAACACACTGTCACCCAGCAGGGGGGCAGTGCCTCCTACCTACACTCCCCTATCCTAAGCCTGCTCTCCAGGAGCCATTGCAAGGAATCTGGCAAGCTCATCACACCACTTCTAAATGGCGAATGAAGGATTAACTTGTTGGGCATGGTAGCTTGCATTTTCAACAGAGAAGCATTTTGCCAAAGAAATGAAGCTCTCATGGTAGGATCTCAGGCCCAAGTGATAGGTCAGTAAAGCTAGTAAAGTTTGTTTGGGGTACCTCCTTTCTTCCTATTCTCACAAAGGAACTTTCACCCTTATTGCTTAAAGTTCCAAGTGTCCAGATGTTTTCAGACACTTCCATCTGTTCATGATGCATTCAGAAAATAATAAGTTCATTGATAACTGCAGATGTGCGTCAGAAAAGCTTCACTGGGTCACCCCTTCCAGAAGCATTGAGCCAATACCTGTATTTGGCTTAAGCAGATGATATGAAGCTCTAGTGTAGAATGCCAATCAGAGACAGATTTAGGGAGCACAGAACCTCCCTGCTTCCTTCTGAACCCACTATGTGCAGGAGGTAGCCTATGTTTCTAAATTGTAAAGCCAGCCTATATGACACGTCTTTTAAGTTTGGGTGTATTTCCCCAGAAATCGATGAGTTTTGTACTAAACCATTCACACTCTCTGACAATGACTCCAGTTAGATCAAAAGCTTTTGTGAGGCACAAATATAAGATGAAGAAGACAATTGGACACCTGGGACATTAATTGGCCCTTTCCAACCTCACCACTGGCCTGCTTGATTCTGTACTCTGTCCACCTGTACCCTGGCTTCCCTGAAGAGTCCAGGAACAAGGTCGGAGCAAGAGGACTGTGTGTCAGAGGCTGGCACTCTAAGCCTCACCTTGTGCACCCCCCAGGAGCAGGCACTGATGCCAACGTGTTCATCATCATCTTTGGGGAGAATGGGGACAGCGGGACACTGGCCCTGAAGCAGTCGGCAAACTGGAACAAGTTTGAGCGGAACAACACAGACACATTCAACTTCCCCGACATGCTGAGCTTGGGCCATCTCTGCAAGCTGAGGGTCTGGCATGACAACAAAGGTAGCTCCCACTCAAGGCCAGGTTGGTGGGAGGGCAGCCCTCAGCTCCCTTCCTGGGCCCTTCTTTGCTCCCTGGCAGCACACTGACTCTGATTACCCCAGGGCGGCAGGCACAGTTGATGACCACCACGTTGAAGTTTCCATCAGTATGAAAGAGCCAGTGTTTCTGGGCAAATACTTTTAGAGACAAGGCTTAGGTCCTCCTGCTTTCTCCCTGCTTGATTAGTGGTGCTCCATTGTTTGTGATTTCAGAGCATTAATTCAACTTAGTTCAGGCATAACAATTAAGAAAAAAAAGCTGAATCATCAATTCACTTCCCCTGGATTTTCTATAAAGGAATATGTTTGTGCCAGGTGCAGTGGCTCATGCCTGTAATCCCAGAACCTTGGGAAGCCAAAGTGGGAGGATTGCTTGAGCACCAGGAGTTCAAGACTAGCCTAAGCAACCAAGTGAGACCCCCATCTCTACAAATAATACAAAAAATAATATCTGGGTGTGGTGACATACACCTGTGGTCCCATCTACTCAGAAGGCTGAGATGGGAAGATAACCTGAGCCCAGGAGGTCATGACTGCAGTGAGCTATGATTGTGCCACTGCATTTCAGCCTGGATGACAGAGCGAGATCCTGTCTCAAAAAAAAATGCTTGTTTATTTATAATAGTAATCCTAAAGTAGTTGAATTCACTTATAAACTATGAAATAGGATATAAACCAAGTGAGAAATTTATTTTTAACTTTGCAGTGCCCTAGAAATGCTTCGTCATTTCTATAACTGTGATGACGTTCATGTTCTCAACATTTCTTTGTTTCTCATTTTGCTGTCTTTAAGCCACTCTTTATTTTCTCTGGCTTTGGGCCTATAAGTTCTATTTGGTATAATTAGAATAGAGTTGTTAAATATTAAATTCCACCTCCTTGATGCATACTGCTTTCTTCATTCACCTCTTTTGTCTTCTGTTGAAACATGCCTCTGCAAAGCTATCTGCTCAAAGCCTTCTCTAGCCTTTGCTGGGTCTCCCAAATGGTTTCCCAGAGCTGTCCTGAATGTTTGCTGCTCCTCACTTCTTCCAAACCCCTGCTGAGGACTAGCCTATCTGTCATAGTCACTGACAAAACCCAACTCAACAGTTTACAACCTCTCTTCTATAGGAGCTAAACTATTTAGCTTTAACATGGGTTCACCAGTTAAAATTTTTTTCATAACACAAAATAAGCTCAGAATAGGCATTGATAAAATAGTCAGACTTCAAAGCAATAAAATAACAAATACTTACACAGCATTCCAGTTTTCAAATTTCAGTGTATCCCACCGGTCATTTATACACAGGACTTCTAAAGTATTCATGACATGCCTGGGACTCTGTTAGGTATTAAAGATACAAACATTTGATTCTTAAAAATACTTTGTGAGGCCAGGTGCTATGGCTCACACCTATAATCCCAGAACTTTGGGAGACTGAGGTGGGCAGATCACTTGAGCCCAGGAATTTGAGATGAGCCTGGGCAACATAGCAAAATTCCATCTCTACAAAAAATGCAAAAATTACTCAAGTGTGGTGGTGTATGCCTATAGTCTCAACTACTGAGGAGGCTGAGATAGGGGGTATCATTTGAGGTTAAGGCTGCAGTGAGCTGTGATTGCATCACTGCACTCCAGCCTGGGTAACAGAGTGAGACCCTGTCTCAAAAAAAACAACCTTTGTGAATTACCACAGCAGAAACACTTTATTGCTCCTCTTTTTGCAACCAAGTAATACTAAGACCCAGTGAGGTTTGAATATCTTACTCGGAACCACACAGCAAGGAGGGGACACAGCCATCACCCAAACCCAGGTCTTCTGATACCTGTTCTGACCCACCATTCTGTGTGCCAGCCACCATTCTGTACCCTCACCACCCACTGTGTCAGATGGCTAAAAACAAGATGTGTGATGAGAGGCAGCCTCTCTATCTCTGTTTGCTATACCCCATAGTATCAGAGTGTATCCAGGATAGTCTTGTCCAGAAAAGCATGCATCTTCCTCACCTGATCATTCAAGCGGCATTATGAGTTTGTGGAAAGACACATATTTGCAAATCATGCTCAAATATCCTTAATGCATCCTTCCTCTTTCTCAAGATGAAAACAAAACAAAGACCCCTGAGGTTTTTTTTTCCCCTCTCTCTCTCATTATCCTTTCTGATTGTCTTAGGCCTAGCAGCAGGTTGCCTAGGTCTGGTTGAATAACAGTAGTCATCCTCATTAGGACCATCTCCTGCCCCAGACACTTCACAAGATTAGGATGAGATCTTCCCAGGACGCTCAATGGTGATCACTTAGTCAAGACAAGTGTGAAAGCATTGAACCACATTCTGTATATCTCCACAGGCCTAATTAGAGGGATTTGACAGATCAGATTAGTAGGGGTGGCAAGCATGGGGGTGGGGAAGGTAGGGACGAGGTCTGTCTACCCTAACTTGCTTGTTTACAGTCTCTCCTGTTAAAGTGCCTAAACCATTGTTTAGGAAGTATGTTCCCAAGAACTATGTCCCTGCCTTAATTAGAAGAATATTATGTCTGTGGGCATTCAACTCTCTGTCTGGCTACCAGCACACGCTGGCAAGATGTCCTTGCTATTGAGGGTAGGAATCATGCCTTATTCATCTTTACCTTTATAACTGCCTATAACAGTGCCTGGAGCATAGTGAGGACTCAATAAATGTTAGTTTAATTGAGACTCCCCTCAGAGAGCTGAGAAATACCAGGTCTTTTAATCCTGTTCTGCCATAGACTCTATCTCAGAAATAGCAGAGACCCCAAAGGAACTGGAACCCTAAGAATGAAGAGGTGGTATCCCCCGGTAGCTGGAGCCCTTCCCCTAAGGCTCACCTGCACTGAGAGACCAGAAGCATGGGATTCCCTAACTTCTTCCCAGTTAGCCAGAGAGGGAAGAATTTCATGTAGATGATGATTGCCCCACTTTTTCATGCCAGCACTATTTACAAGATGGGTATTTTATTCATGAGGGGTGAGAGTAGAGAATGTAGCCAGAAAGATTGAGGATGCTGTGTTAAGCATGATTTCTGTAGAAATCAATCACTCAGCAGTCTTTGGGCAGGGACGGCGGCATGGAGGAGCTGTCCACGGTTCTGACTTCTTTTCTGGCTTCTCTCAACTCTGGACTCCACGGGCTGATCCAAGGTTCTTGCCTTGGTGCCTATTTCCAACCTGGCCTGCCACAAACATCCAGATGCTTGACAGGATGGTCCAGATTACCATGTATTCCACCCACAGTTCACAGCAATAAAATGTAGAGAGTTGCAGATCCAAGATCAGAGGTCATCTCTGCTTCCTGTCTGCAACTCCATCTTATCCAAATCTGAACTCCACCTGAGTAACCCTTTTGTTCCCTGGTTGGCTTCCCCTGTTGCTGCCATACCTTCCGTCTCAGCCTGTTTCTCAGGATGAACCTTCCAGAGTCCTCTCGACCATTCCTGCCATCATGCCCTACCCTTCCTTCCAAACCATCTAGGAAAGTAAAGGCTCATATATTTGAGAAGAAGTTTCCAAACATCATGTAATTACATTTCAGGAGTCAGGGATAATGATTGTCTTCAATGACAGGCAAGTTACTCCCTTTCTTGTTTTCATCCTCCTACCTGTCATGTCCTCTCCAGAGACAAAATGAGCAGTCCAGGTCCTTTGCAGCCCTAACAATCCCCTCAGTTTTAATATTTATTTTTGTTAACAAATCAATTACAGATGGCTCTTGCTATTTGCAGTAATTATGCCTTGTAATGTTGCTGTGAACTCTGAATTCGCAAACACTGAACTATTGCTCCTATGGGAAACACAGGGTTAGGTTCCTGTGAGCCTCTGGTCACAACATTTTCACCAACTGACTGATAGATAACCTTGTTTTATGTGTGTTTCTGTTTAAAGACAACTTATTTCATATTTAGTGTTTATTCATTAACATTAAACTCATGATCAATAGCACTATAACTCATGACTCAGTGAAGCTTATTTAACATGTATATTCTCTGGAAGGCACATTATAGCCTTCTTGCATTTAGAAACACTAAATAGTAGTTCAGCTTGAGGACCAAGCACTATGTTTGGGGGCCATTTTTAAACAATGAACTCACTAACAAATAGCACAAAAATGTGAAAACATGACACTAAATAGACCATAAAAAGGACAATTGTTTATGACATAATAGATGAAACAAGAAGACAGTGTTGCTTTGTTCAGCCTCAGCTGCGAACATGTGCATTTGGCAACTGAAATTTTTTGCCAATCTGCACATGTCCACAAATGGCCACCTGAGTATAAATTTGGGGTTGCAAATAAATTTTAGCAAAGAGCCAAATCCACAAAGATGAAACATGTGAATAATGAAGGTCAACTCTGTATTTATCAAGTACTTACTGTCAGGCATTGTGTTCAGTGCTAGGGACAGAGTAGGGAACAGCAGACAAGATTCCAGTCATCTTGATGACCTTCTAGCAAAAACTACATGCATTAGACAAGCAATTAATTTAAGTAATGATGTGTCCCTAAAATGGACATCCACAGGATGCTAGGCTGAGGACTCAGAGAAACCCCCCTGAAGAAGGGATATTTGAGCTGAAAACTCAGGAATGAATAGGAGTCGCTATTAGGTGAAGTGTGGCGTTTGCTAAAAATGAAGAACACATGTGAGGTAGAATGAATAGCAAATATAAAAGCCCTAAAATAGAAAAAAAAATCTTCATATGTGCCAGAAACTAAAGAAACATCCAGAATGACTACAAAATAGGAAATGGGGGTGGGAGCTACAATATAGATAGGAATCAGGCCATGCATAATATTATAAGCCATGTCAAGGATTGGGTTTTTATCCTGACTGTAATGAGAAGCCATCAAAGCATCTCAAGAACAGGACTCACTCAGAAAAGATCATTTTAGTGTCTGTGGAAGATAGGTGAGATGGAGAAGAAAATAAACTTCAAACGATGATTAAGAAACTGGTGGGAGAATGTCTTGTAATACGATGATAGCAGTGGGGATGGAGAAAAAGCAGACAGACTTGAGAAATATTTAAGGCAGAGGACTTGTTAAAGGTTTGCCTGAGAAGACTTGAACAAGAATAGTGAGGATGCTGGAGAACTTTCTTCATCTTGATGAGTTTAATTTGAAGGCCTGAGTGACATCTAAGGGGTGATATC